>NC_079169.1:8622053-8912053 GCF_947568905.1 Ostrea edulis
TTGTGATAATGTCGGCTGTGTATTGCTTTTCTCTTCTCCCTCGCGTCATTGTTCGTGTTTTGGAGATGGCGATCACAAACTTTTGGTTTATTCTTGGTAGAGATAAACTGGTGACAATGACCTTTTTAAGCCGGGTTTATATCATTAGCTTTGTTGCTAACCCCTTCATATACGGATTTTGTGATAATAAGTTCCGAAAGAAATGCAAACGTTTGTTCAAATCGTGCTGTTGTTACATTAGAATGACAACAACTGCAGTATGAATGTTGACATTGGATCTCAAGGATTACCACTAGTACTTCTTACTGTCTACGCATCTGTCATGATAAAATCCCGAGTTCATCATGGAATCAATAGTTTGTTTACAATTTATTAATCACATTGTTCCATAAGAGAAAATTTTACTGGTACTCTGATTTATCCTGTTTCAAACAAATTTGTAGATACATTATATGACTGGATCAAACCAAATCACATCACGCCTCAAAATCTCACCCTCTCCGTGCAAAGGGTGTATTAATCATCGGGTACGAGATTCTGTTCTACGCTTCACTAATGTAAACAAATGGCGTCGAGGCGGTTTAAGCGGGAGAGTCCGTTTGGGACACAATCATGTGTAGATACATAATTTGTTTATTTAATTTAATTGTTTATGTTTTCAATATATTGTGAATGTCGCAGTCAATGTGATACCTGTTTATGGTGTGTGTCATAAATACCTAAAACGTACAATACAGTACATGTAAAACCTGCAGATCAATCTGAACAAAGTTTGTAGAATTCTACAGTTTCGCCTTGCCCAATACGGATTTCTATTTCACAACTCGAATGAATGCGTATTATGTCCCAAACTGACTGTCTACTAGACATATTCCGCTGTGTTCATAAATTACCTTCACAGGATGGGCAAGAGTTTGATTTTTTCATTGTCAAAAATATGTTGATTATAAGTTTCTCGTATATGATAATTCAATAAACTGTATTCAACAAGAAATATGTAGTTAATTGGTGCCTGTAGAGTCATTAGTCTAAAACTGCTTAATTTGGGTATGTTAACCGTACGGTGCGTTTTGTATTTAGTACCTATTTTTATGTCGGGTTCGAGACTTGTAGTTGGTCCTTAGCCTGACAGGTAATAGAATTGGAACTCGTAGATCAGTAGGCTAAAGGTCTGTAGCTGAGAGGGAAGGCGGATGGCTCCATACGAAAGGTAAATTTTTAAGAAGGGCAGACAGGGTTCTTGATTGTGCACAGTGTCTAAATTCCCACGCTTGATACTGTGATGGTGTGGGGTGGTGGTGCGGATTAGTCTAAATGAGAGAAAATCAAAGCAAAGTAGGAGCACCTGCTCAGAGCATGTTGTGTGACCAGCACCAGTATTTATAGATTACATGTAATTTAGGGTCATAATTTATTAACTACACCAATTTGAAATACAAGTATTGACATAAAAGGGAAATATTATATGACTTCGATGTATACCCCTAGGGGCGGATCCAGGAACTGCGGTTACGGGGGGGGGGGGGGGGACTCCACGTTATGAGGCAGGGGGTCTGAGGGCGGAACCCCCGGAAGCTCCTGGATTTTACAAATTTTATACGGTTTGAAATATATCTCCTATTTAGTCTTTTGTACTATTTTCTATCATTTTTTATGAGGTGAAATTAATA
The DNA here is from genome assembly GCF_947568905.1 of Ostrea edulis. Taxonomy (NCBI): domain Eukaryota; kingdom Metazoa; phylum Mollusca; class Bivalvia; order Ostreida; family Ostreidae; genus Ostrea; species Ostrea edulis. The sequence goes on from NC_079169.1 coordinate 8,623,724, forward strand.
AAATGACGCAAATTTTAAGGGTTTTTGGAAAAAATTAAGTTCTCCCAATCAAGTAATTCAAGAAATCAATAGATGTTGTCATTTATTTCTCCGGGAGTGGAAGAAGTTATTGCTTCTTACATTGTTTAGTACATTTTTCTAAACAATACACCACGATTTACCTTAAGTTTGAAAATTTTAGGGGGGGGGGGGGCGCCGGCTGCGCCCCCCCCTCCTAAATCCGCCACTGACCCCCTACCAACATGTTTCAGAACAAAAAACCACTGTCCCCTGACACCTGTAAGAAACATTGGTTTATGATACCCTACCCTTTCTTTCAATTTTACAAATTGTGTATTAAAAAAAGAAGAGGTGCAAGTGTCTGGTATCACTCACTGGACGACTGTCACGTGATTGGTTGTATGACGACTGTCACGTGATTGGTTGTATGACGACTGTCACGTGATTGGTTGTATGTTGTTTAACGTCCCTCTCGAGAATTTTTCACTCATATGGAGACGTAACTATTGTCGGTGAAGGGCTGCAAAATTTCGTCCTATGCTCGTCGCTTACGGCCTTTGAGCAGGGAGGGATCTTTATCGTGCTACACTTGCTGTGACACGGGACCTCAGTTTCTGCGGTCTCATCCGAACCACCGCCCCATTTAGTCGCCTCTTATGACAAGCAAGGGGTACTGAGGACCTATTCTTACCCGATGCATTGTAGTAAGTGTGTCTAGGAATACCTGGGCTAGGACGATCCACCAATCACCGAATCGATAATATGCATATCTAAATAACCTATCTATATAGACGGATTATGTTTTCCAATTTTGTTTAAAGCTGTATGACCCGATGTTCATGTATTATTTTTGTACATAATTACTTTAAAGCAGATTAATTACTTTATAAAGTTATTAACTTTCCCTCAATTACATGCTTGAAAACATCTCTATGTAAAAGAAAATAGTGGGAATATTATTTAGAAAGTAAATATAGTGGCTACATATATAAATCATCCCATAATAGACGTCTATAAATAGACCCACGCGCGTCAAGGGAATCCCAACATGATGTATTAACTCATACGCAACTGTCTAGTTTTAAGGCTGAAAGAGCGTAAAACAACGAATTACTAAGAGTTATTTGATATTTTTATTTCTATTAAACTTATAGCACGGTAATGTTGTAACAAAATACACAGCTTTACACAGATAAGACCACCAATGATTTGAAAGTTTGAACTGGTCACGTGACTGTCACTTGAAATGGCAGAGTGACGCGATTATTTGTAAACATCGATTTAAAATCAAATTATTTGGGTTAAAACAGGTGAAATAATTTATGATATGTCGTACAGTCTCATAACTACATACGTGCGATGATTTAATAGCGTTTTTACGAGATGGAACAAAATATTGTAATTCGGACCATACAGCTTTAAATGGAAGTGCTAGTATGGAAGTGTCGGTTAAAATATACCAAAATGAAAGCAAATATAACGACACGTTTTGTCAAACACAAACTGTGATGGAGTAAAAGGGACACAAAGGGTTGGAGCTTATGTCACCTAATGGGAGCAAACCAGCAGTATATATACGTTTAGAATGCCTGTGTTTGAAAAAAAGTGACAAGGACAGCTCGGCGATGTGACGCAATAGAAAGTTATAATAGGAATACGAGAAACATGCTAAAATACATCGGTGGACCTCATCCACAGACTCTCAGCATTTTTAATATATATGATAAAAAAAATAAAGTCCATTTGTCGGCTATAACCAACCGTCAAATATCGTCTACTGCTTATCGATGAAGGAGGAGGGTGACATAATTTCGGGTTAGCCCATTTTCATTGGTCGATAAAATTAAAATTAGTAAATATTAATAGTATGTATGTTACATAGCGAGGTAATGGATCTTGAACACTATTCGTTTGGTCTATACTTCATTCTATTTTTCTTTCTTCTCATGCATTCTTTGTATGATGGACAGGAACACGCATGACCTTAAACCAGTGACCTTTGTTTGCAGTCATCACACACCATCTTCCGAAACATTAATCAGTTTTTAAAATGATGAAATCGTAATGTTACCTTGATTTTAGGTCAGTTCAATTAAATTAACCACAATCTCGTCTACTGCTTATCGATGAGGAGGGGGGCATAATTTCGGGTTAGCCCTTTTTCATTGGTCGATAAATAAAAAAACCAACAACAACACTGTCTTCTAAGAATGAAACTCTGCATTACTTTAAAGTTAAGACATGTATTTCTTAGTTCATTTTTAATTTTGACATTCAACTTTGCCAATAGACCTTTGTTCAAGGTTACAACCAACAATTAGACCTTTGTTCAAGGTTACAACCAACAATATAGCATATTTTGTTTCAAAATTCAGTTTGAAATCTTACAGCTTTATATTTCGGCGCAGTTTTATTTAACAAGTGAAGATAACGAACAGTGATCAGTGAAAGGTGAAGATAACGAGCAGTGATCAATGAAAGGTGAAGATAACTAACAGTGATCAATGAAAGGTGAAGATAACAGTGATCAATCTCATTAATCCTACAAAGAATGCAAAATTACGAGAAGATCAAACACAGACCATTAGGTATACCAAAGGTGGGATCAGGTGCCTAGGAAGAGTAAGCACCCCCTGCTGACTCGCCATGAGCCTTCTATCTTGTTAAGGTTGACGAAGTAATCCGTAGTCAAAATCAATATGTAGAGAAATTCTATTTGAATGAATAGAATCTACGCTTTAATTATTTCCATGATGCGAATTTTTCTCACCATTCAAGAGAAAGCCATCTCGTCCAAATAACCCGATATACAGTATTCAAAGTTTTACAAGGAACGATGTGGACATGAACACGGTTTTTGATCGCTTGTTTTTGTTGTTGTTGGTTTTTTTGTTTGATTGTTTGTTTGGTTTTTTGTTGTTGTTGTTATGATAGAAATAAATATCTTTTACAAAAAGTGGACTTTAAGTTAAGAACATATTTTTGCACTAGATATACTTTGTATTTACATAAAGCCTGGCACCCAATATCGTGTTTGTTTACATCTAAAGTGAGGCGAGTGTGCATAGGCTTGTCATTAGCTGCAATAATGTAGCCCTCTCTGATTTTTTTAGGGAGAGGGCTACAACTCCTTAGGATCTCCGAAATGGTGCAAATGCGGGAGTGATTCACTCCCGCAACATTTGCGCTCATTCTAAACATTTCCTGACTTTCTTTACGTAAATAAAATGATATTCTATGTTTCTTAGTCAATATATAAATTAACAACCTGCAACTTAAGGTATTCAATGAGTAATGACCATATTTCATATCTAATAAATGGATGGTGGAATATTTGTAATCATGGTATCATTTTGAAGGGTTCATCAAATAAAAATAATCCACCATAGGAATTTTCAAAATTTTGTTTACTGCTTGATTTATTTCACCTAGAATTTAACATTGAAGAATATGGGAAAAGCATGCTTTATTACAATATTTTAAAAACAAATTATATTTTCATACTAATCTCTAGGTAGAAAGTTGCATACACTTTCTTTTTATGAAAATATGAAATAAAATTAATCATTGACCACACACATTTTTAGAAAATTAAATTTTTCTTAATTTTACAAAGGGCAGACAACTCTTCCAAATCTTAAGTGCAAAAAGGTCTGCTTCTAATCATTACCAGTCATGTGAATTTCATCTGCTTCCCTTTCATCATTATTTAACAATAAACTTTTATGTTGATCTAAATCCTTCAAAATTGTTCATTATCCTTTCATTATACATGGAATACCTTAAGATTTGTGAGGCTCTATTCTACCGTTTTCAACAATTTCGATATAAATTCCAATTTCTCGATTCATATTTGTGCGCCATGTTTGATGTACTGAAGTATAAACTTCCGATTGTCAAGTCATTTGCATATGCCATATAAGTTAGTATTTACATCAATGGACAAGTATGGAGGCGAAAGTTATTTCGTCGGTATTGAAAAGGTTTGAATTTAATATCAAGTTAAAAACCGAACAGCAGAGTGTAAATTCTTTCTGCAACAATATGGTTTTCCTTTCTTTGTCGAAGTGGCTCGAGTAACTACATTTTCGAGCTGATTGTCAATGCTTAGGTTTTTCATTAGATCCACCTACGACATCTCGCGATAACAAGCATGGCGGAGCAGACGAAGAATTTTGCATGCTGTACATTGTATTTAATGAAAAACACCTGTATTAGACATGCCCGAGCACAAAGTCGGTACTCCTTTTGGTGTAAACAACATTTGGGACTAATACACAGAGTTTATTATCGGTTATTCATAAAATTATTTTGCACCATTACGGAGATCCTATGGAATTGTAGCCCTATCCCGAAAACGTCAGAATAAAAAAAAAATTGGATAGGGCTACATTATTGCAGCTAGCTTGTCATTAGCCAGGAATGAGAACATCACACATTTAAAAAAGAAAAAAGTTTGTCAAAAGCATTCAACATTTCGACATAGTTAATGATAAATCGATCTTGGTGCATGTACAAAGAAAAAAAAAGAACTGAAATGTTTCTCTCTGAAAGCTTTATTCACCGCAGCCATTAACTTTGGCGTCATTTTGTTCGTTGAGTCATACAACGTGTAAACATAAACAGGACTTGTGTCTTGTTTTAGAAATGAAAAGTTTTGATGTCTAAAATACATCTTTGCGTCAGACTTTGAAATTCAGGTTTGTTGCCATGTTTTACAATCAATAGGCCACAGATTTTTCAAGATTCAGATCTGTTGACCATAAGTTCACCCAGTCTTTAGATCGAGTGAGACAAACATCTATATTGATTTCATCAATATGAAATAATGCAAAACAAATATTTAATATTTTTCGAAATTGATTTTAAATATCTTTTCACGAAATAAAACAACGCCGGGTTTTTAAAAAAATAATAATTTCCATAGCATATCCGCTCAGATTTCCGACTATACATGGAGTAGATTTTCACGAAGCCACTTACGTAACACTAAAGAAAAGCCAAATAAACCCACCATCTGTGCAATTTTGGGGAAATTGTAAGGATTGGACCATATCCTTAGTGATAAACATAACAGCACGCTTTATATCAGGGTCAAACTTTAGCACATTGGAATCATATTTGAGAAATAATCCTGCACTACTAAAGACAGATAATTTATTTATAGTGAGATGTTGTCGAGGAATAATCACAATACCATAATAGTGACTGGAATATTCTGGTGATGTTGCTGACTGTAGTATAAAAAGTCCTACCAGAGAGGCCAGTGCTTATACCAGTTATAATAGCTACCATATCCTTATTATACGATCCCTTGGGGATCCGGGTTATAATAAATCCTCAGTACCCCTTCTTGTCTTAAGAGGCGACTAAATGGGGCGGTCCTTCGGATGAGACCGCAAAAAACCGAGGTCCCGTGTCACAGCAGGTGTGGTACGATTAAGATCCCTCCCTTATCAAAGACCATAAGCGCCGAGCATAGGCCTTAATTTTGCAGCCCTTCACCAGCATTGGTATGAGTGAAAAATTCTCAAACGGGATATTAAATAATATACATCCATCTATGTATATTACATGCCCGCAAACAAGGCTTAGAGGGTATACAGGAATCACATTGTCCGTAGTCATAATTCAGTACATTGTCCGTAGTCATAATTATACCCCCCGCAACAAGTTGTGGGGGGGGGGGGGTATACTGGAATCGGGTTGTCCGTCTGTCTGTCCGTCCGTCCGTCCACCCATCCGTCTGTAGAAAGGTCAAGCACACTGGACATCGAAGTTGCAATATGGTTTCCGGGCTCTAAAGCGTTATCCTTTCCACCTACAGTCACCATATCATACATATGGACTACCCACGGGATGAAGATGTTCCCTATCGATTTTGGGGTCAAAAGGTCAAAGGTCAAGCGCACTGGACATTGAAGTAGCAATATGGTTTCCGGGCTCTAAAGCATTATCCTTTCCACCTACAGTTACCATATCATATATATGGACTACCCATGGGATGAAGATGTTCCCTATCGATTTTGGGGTCAAAAGGTCGAAGGTCAAGTGCACTGGACATTGAAGTAGCAATATGGTTTCCAGGCTCTAAAGCGTTATCCTTTCCACCTACAGTCACCATATCATATATATGGACTACCCATGGGATGAAAATGTTCCCTATCGATTTTGGGGTCAAAAGGTCAAAGGTCACGCGCACTGGACATTGAAGTAGCAATATGGTTTCCGGGCTCTAAAGCGTTATCCTTTCCACCTACAGTCACCATATCATACATATGGACTACCCATGGGATGAAGATGTTACCTATCGATTTTGGGGTCAAAAGGTCAAAGGTCAAGTGCACTGGACATCGAAGTAGCAATATGGTTCGGTTTGTCATGCCATTTGTTTTTTACACTCAGAAAAGAGGTAGTTTATACCTATTACGAACACCCTTTGGGAGATTGGGGTAAGCGGGGGGTATTCTTAGTGAGCATTGCTCACAGTACCTCTTGTTCAGGACATTGTTCGTAGTCATAATTCAGGACATTGTTCGTAGTCATAATTCAGCCTATTGTTCGTAGTCATAATTCAGTATCTTGTTCGTAGTCATAATTCAGGACATTGTTCGCAGACATAATTCTATACCTTGTCCGTAATCATAATTCAGGACATTGTCCGTAGTCATAATTCTGTACCTTGTCCGTAGTAATAATTCAGGACATTGTCCGTAGTCATAATTCAGTATCTTGTCCGTAGTCAAATTGTGTGCCTTGCCCGTAGTCATAATTCTGTACCTTGTCAATAGTCATAATTCAGGACATTGTTCGTAGTCATAATTCAGCCTATTGTTCGTAGTCATGATTCAGTATCTTGTTCGTAGTCATAATTCAGGACATTGTCTGTAGTCATATGTCCAGGATAAATCTTTAATATTGATGTACAAATTTGATTAAAATTTTGTTACATCTTTGATATGAATAACGAAGTTGTACATCTCCTATTTTGTTTGAGATTTTTTTTAACATTCAAGGAAGTTGTGGATATTTGTGGGTTGGAGTGTTATGTTGGCAGTGTCCTGAATATATAATTATTTAAAACTATGTGTTCTTCTATGAGCACACAGTTACTATTTCCCATCATCCAATGGACTCTGTGGGGGTATTAGTCCCGTTAAGACATTTCTTGTTGATATGAGAAAATCAGCGATAACTTTGGATATGTGGGAATGTTCAATGCTGAATTCTTTCATGAGTAAATAAGTATATATGTAACTATTATTTTCTTGTTAAAGGCACTTTTTGCAACGTTTCGCATACTACTTTGAATTATGCCAAATTGCGTGGTGGAGTGGTTAGAGCATCGTGCTAAAAACCACACGGCCTCTCTCTGCTCGACGCGGGTTCGAATCCTATGGAGAGCCAAAGAGTTCAATATTCTATCTTTGTAATTATGTATTTGTTGTTACTAAATGCGCCATTGGTTCAATGTAACATAGAAAAATGTTAATCGTTATCTTGACATTTGTAGTGCATAACGGTATATTCGTTATTTGAATGGCGTAAGATGTAAAGGAATGTAATGTCTGTGTATATGCGTAACAAGTGAATGCATTATTTATTCAATGTAAATTTGAAATTAGATCTTCGTAATTCGTATTTGAGCATTTGCACATTGCAGTTGCGAGTTACAGTAAAAAAAAATTGGTAATCCGTCCGATGATAGTTCGACCTTTGAATTTGCTCATTCGTTTACTGCATTTCAACATTTGTTCGTTGTTTTACCATTATGACGACAGAGGGCGCGCGCTACATCGAATCGTTTGGAAAGCAGACTATAGAATCATATTGGAGGACCAGTTTATGTGACATTCCTTCGGAGCTATTATTTTCCCGTCCTTTCGAAGTCCGAGGTAAATTATTTTATTTTGTGCAAGGAAGATATTTTGATTTATTTTCTGTGAATGTAACTAATTCATAAGTATTAATTTGATAAATGAATCCAATGATAAAAAATACATCAAAAATGCATTTCAGAAATCACCCCAAATTCTTTACCAATTCATTCTTCATTCAATAATAAACAAATTTAATACTTGAAATTAATCGATTATTAATCAATTATAATGCGTCCGATTATACTGATAATCAATCATGAAAACATATTCCGATGGTTCATCACTACGACTGTTTAAAAGGTTGGACACAATACCCTAACAGGGCAATTGTTACACCAAAAATGGAATTGTTACTCTTTTTTAGTGTAATTAACTGTATCATGGGATTTTCAGTTGTTTCCCCTCTATTCTCGTGTTTGCTTTGAGTAAAATATGAAGTGCAAGAATACTTCTACATCCTTTAAATATTTAGAGTCTAGGAAGCGTATACAAGGACTCTATATGTGGCCAACAAGGTTTATAAATAACCTCTAACAGCTAGACTATGAAATAAAAAGATAATGTTTCTTTCTCTTCTTTAAACAGACAAAATGAGTGGTTTACAATAAAGAGGCTTGACAGAGGACAACTGGAACAATTTTTTTGACAAGAGAAAAGTATCTTAAATTAAACTATATCAAAATACCCCCGGTAATGTTGATTAATGATACATTTTTAACAAAAATATAGGAGTTTTGAAATTGGGGTGTCTGAAATTGAGTTAGCTATGTTGTGGAGAGAAAAAGAAGGGGGTGATCAGATACGAAACAAGTACTTGTGGAAATAATGTAAAATTCAAATCTAGGTCATGGGTCAGGCTACTGGTTTTATGGCCTGGCCTATTAAAAATTATGGAAAAATAGCCCGACTGGTCTATTACATAAAAACTTTAAATATGTTACATTCAAGGTTGGCTGTCATTTAATGAAAACAACTGGTAAATGATAACTGATTCACTCTGTTTACAAATATAAAACCCATAGGCGTCGGAACCGGGGGGGGGGGGCTAGGGAGGGGCTTACCCCCCCCCCCCTCGACTTTTTTTTTGCAATGATAGACATAATACCCCCCCCCCCCCAAACGACGTAGAAACTTTTTTGTTGGTTTAGCCCCCTCCCCCCCTCCCACTTTCCGACGCCTATGAAACCAGAATAGTTTTTGCGTGTTTTAGAATTCTTACCCAATGTACATATTAACTATTTAATATTGTGAATTACGTATTTCTGTGACAGCAATATAAAAATGGTGGGAAAGGGGCGCGAAAACGAAAATCAATCCCAATCAAATCAAATATGTGCAAGAGTTCTTGGTCTCGCACAAATAAATGTAACGTCCCTGGTGGTATATGGTTACTAAATGGCATACACTGTTTGTTTAAAGTAGACTCATGGAAAAAAATCAGTCCAGTCATCTATATTGATGCTTACAACAATGTTCTACATCAAATCTCTGATCAAACTACTTCAGCAGCACATTTTCAACGACTTTTAGCGCCAACCGGTTAATGTTGAGTGTGCTAGACACCCAAGTAGTCCCGAGTGTTAACTGGTCCTACTATATGATTATATGGTCTGTTTCCCAAAAGATACGATGTAGCGCGCGCCCTCTGTCGTCATAATGGTAGAACAATTTACAAATGTTGAATTGCGCAAATGCGAATGTCGAACTAACATCGGACGGATTACCAAAACACATTTACCACAACTCGCATAGACTTAACAAACTACAATATGTAAATGCTCAACTACGGATGATGAAGATCCAATTTCAAATTTACATTGAATAAATAATGCATTCACTTGTTACGCATATTCCATATATTCCATTTACATCTTACGCAATTCAATTGACGAATATACTGTTATGCACTACAAATGTCAAGATAACGATTAACATTTTTCTATTTACATTGAACCGATGGCGCATTTAGGAACAACAAATACATAATTAGAATATTGAACCCTTTGGCTTTCCATAGAATCCTGCTCGCGTCGGTAAGTGAGAAAGTTTCCCTGTTTACTTGCGGAAGGTCGAAGAGTGAAATTATTGGGAATTGATAAATATTATAGAAATCAATAGTTGGAATGAATAATTATCGGGAAAATCGAAAAATGACTGCATGAGGATATTACCATGGTAAGGGTGTGTTTAAAATGAAGGGTGTAATTCACTGTAGATTAAAGGAACTAGACCCTATATATTTTTGTCGTATTTATTATCACTTGGAATGAACTTTTAAATGTTGGCGGTCATTTATCTAAAATTAATATAGTTGATTAGTTTAGTATTAAGGTCTATCAATGGAAATGAAATTTTACTCTTTTCCCTCTAGGAGTGTGCATAAAGTAAAATAAAACCAGAATAGGTTTTGCATATCCGGATTACCCCAATGTTCCTACGTGAACTATTGATAAGTTCCCAGGCCCCACGGTGTGGACGTATGGCCATTAAGTACTTTTAGTTGTTTTGTTAAAGCTCTAGTTGATTATTCTGATGCAAAATTAACAGTTTTACATTTGTTGTGATACTACATATATTTTTGGCACGCATCACACGACGCCGTACTATTAACATTGTCAGGGGGGACGCATTGAGGAATTGGACTTCTTTGATTAAGCGTAGGGTGGAATAATGGTTCTTCTTTTGGGGAATGGTGTTAAGGGCCCCCTCTCGATGATGAATCTAAATATTATACAACAAATAACTAAACACTCGGCATTTAGAAGTGAAAATCATGGGTCATTAATATTCGGATATGGCCTTAAAAACGGAGGTCCCGTGTCGCGGCAGGCTTTGGCAGATAAAGAACTCTCACTGAGCATTAACTCAAAATATGTGGTACTGAAAAATTCTCAAAGAGACGTAAAACAAAGAAGCTAAAACGTGACGTATCACAGGCGCCCAAAGAAGTCGAGCTTCTCCAGAGAAGTTTACTCCCCTATGCTGAGGGGTGCTATGGTACACCTCTGAAATGTGGTCTCTGGTTGTACAAAGTACACGGTGGTCTCTGGTTGTACACAGTATACGGTGGTCTCTAGTTGTACACAGTACACTGTAGTCTCTGGTTATATACAGTACAGGGTGGTCTTTGGTTGTACACAGTACAGGGTGGTCTCTGGTTGTTCACAGTACACGGTGGTCTCTGGTTGTACACAGTACACGGTGGTCATTTCTACTTGTTGTGTCTATGCAATGAACAATCTACCTCGGGCTGTACACTGTGCAAACTTTTTTGTTGGTTTAGCCCCCCCCCCCCTCCCCCACTTTCCGACGCCCATGAAACCAGAATAGTTTTTGCGTGTTTTAGAATTCTTACCCAATGTACATATTAACTATTTAATATTGTGAATTACGTATTTCTGTGACAGCAATATAAAAATGGTGGGAAAGGGGCGCGAAAACGAAAATCAATCCCAATCAAATCAAATATGTGCAAGAGTTCTTGGTCTCGCACAAATAAATGTAACGTCCCTGGTGGTATATGGTTACTAAATGGCATACACTGTTTGTTTAAAGTAGACTCATGGAAAAAATCAGTCCAGTCATCTATATTGATGCTTACAACAATGTTCTACATCAAGTCTCTGATTAAACTACTTCAGCAGCACATTTTCAACGACTTTTAGCGCCAACCAGTTAATGTTGAGTGTGCTAGACACCCAAGTAGTCCCGAGTGTTAACTGGTCCTACTATATGATTATATGGTCTGTTTCCCAAAAGATACGATGTAGCGCGCGCCCTCTGTCGTCATAATGGTAGAACAATTTACAAATGTTGAATTGCGCAAATGCGAATGTCGAACTAACATCGGACGGATTACCAAAACACATTTACCACAACTCGCATAGACTTAACAAACTACAATATGTAAATGCTCAACTACGGATGATGAAGATCCAATTTCAAATTTACATTGAATAAATAATGCATTCACTTGTTACGCATATTCCATATATTCCATTTACATCTTACGCAATTCAATTGACGAATATACTGTTATGCACTACAAATGTCAAGATAACGATTAACATTTTTCTATTTACATTGAACCGATGGCGCATTTAGGAACAACAAATACATAATTAGAATATTGAACCCTTTGGCTTTCCATAGAATCCTGCTCGCGTCGGTAAGTGAGGAAGTTTCCCTGTTTACTTGCGGAAGGTCGAAGGTCGAAGAGTGAAATTATTGGGAATTGATAAATATTATAGAAATCAATAGTTGGAATGAATAATTATCGGGAAAATCGAAAAATGACTGCATGAGGATATTACCATGGTAAGGGTGTGTTTAAAATGAAGGGTGTAATTCACTGTAGATTAAAGGAACTAGACCCTATATATTTTTGTCGTATTTATTATCACTTGGAATGAACTTTTAAATGTTGGCGGTCATTTATCTAAAATTAATATAGTTGATTAGTTTAGTAATAAGGTCTATCAATGGAAATTAATTTTTACACTTTTCCCTCTAGGAGTGTGCATAAAGTAAAATAAAACCAGAATAGGTTTTGCATATCCGGATTACCCCAATGCCCCTACGTAAACTATTGATAAGTTCCCAGGCCCCACGGTGTGGACGTATGGCCATTAAGTACTTTTAGTTGTTTTGTTAAAGCTCTAGTTGATTATTCTGATGCAAAATTAACAGTTTTACATTTGTTGTGATACTACATATATTTTTGGCACGCATCACACGACGCCGTACTATTAACATTGTCAGGGAGGACGCATTGAGGAATTGGACTTCTTTGATTAAGCGTAGGGTGGAATAATGGTTCTTCTTTTGGGGAATGGTGTTAAGGGCCCCCTCTCGATGATGAATCTAAATATTATACAACAAATAACTAAACACTCGGCATTTAGAAGTGAAAATCATGGGTCATTAATATTCGGATATGGCCTTAAAAACGGAGGTCCCGTGTCGCGGTAGGCTTTGGCAGTTAAACAACTCTCATCGAACATTAACTCAAAATATGTGGTACTGAAAAATTCTCAAAGAGACGTATAACAAAGAAGCAAAAACGCGACGTATCACAGGCGCCCAAAGAAGTCGAGCTTCTCCAGAGAAGTTTACTCCCCTATGCTGAGGGGTGCTATGGTACACCTCTGAAATGTGGTCTCTGGTTGTACACAGTACACGGTGGTCTCTGGTTGTACACAGTATACGGTGGTCTCTAGTTGTACACAGTACACGGTGGTCTCTGGTTGTATACAGTACACGGTGGTCTCTGGTTGTATACAGTACACGGTGGTCTCTGGTTGTATACAGTACACGGTGGTCTCTGGTTGTACACAGTACAGGGTGGTCTCTGGTTGTATACAGTACACGGTGGTCTCTGGTTGTTCACAGTACACGGTGGTCTCTGGTTGTACACAGTACACGGTGGTCTCTGGTTGTACACAGTACACGGTGGTCATTTCTACCTGTCGTGTCTATGTAATGAACAATCTACCTCGGGCTCTACACTGTGCACACGACGGCGTCCACCCTGATCCATGAAATCATGGGTGTTTACAATACTTCATCATAACACAAATTTTAAACAAGTCTTCATACGGATTTATCACCTTCCATATACATGTACATGTATATAGATATGCAATTTCACATAACCAAATCGACCAATACTCAAAATATATAAATAACAGTACAAATCAAAAATAGGAGAGTGCGGAACAAATGTCCGAGACTAATTTTACACCCAGCTATTAAACTTGCAGGTACAGTTAGAGTAAGAGAGATACCTTCCGCTTCTCCACGTCACTTTGCCATATTCCATTATCACTAGCAGATGGTGTTTATGTCCGTCAACTGATTCGACACGCAAGAGCTTGCTCTGAGAGATCTTTTTTTCTCATGTAGCAGCTTTTCTTTTCAATAAATTCTACCTCGTGAGAATATCAAAACAGGTCAGCTTATAGAGGAGCACAATTCGTTACCATGTGAATTCCCACAGACAGTTGGAAGACATGATCACCAAAGACTACGTAGATATTGTCAGTGAGGAACTCCGGCTTCTTTATGATCAGTTACAGAGTACATGTGCGTAGAATCAGAGTGTTGTATTTGTCGTCATTCCATGTGTACATTAGCGCACATTTTGTGTACATTAGCGCACATTTTGTGTACATTAGCGCACATTTTGTGTACATTAGCGCACATTTTGTGTACATTAGCGCACATTTTGTGTACATTAGCGCACATTTTGTGTACGTTAGCGCACATTTTGTGTACATTAGCGCACATTTTGTGGAATAGTAGACTACATAACACACAGGAATGCGTACTCAAAAATAATTAAATTTTAGTTTTGATTGCATGTCATTCAGTAATTATTGTTTTAACAAGATAGTATATAATATCAAACTTTACCATTACTACAGTAAATAAATACACGATAAGAGCGGTTTATTATAGGAGTTATGAGATTGATCACTGTTCGTTATTTTCACCTTTATAGGAGTTATAAGATTGATCACTGTTCGTTATCTTCACCTTTATAGGAGTTACGAGATTACTTACTATTCGCTATTTTCACCTTAATATGAGTTATGAGATTGATCACTGTTCGTTATCTTCACCTTTATAGGAGTTATGAGAGTGATCACTATTCGTTATCTTCACCTTTATAGGAGTTATGAGAGTGATCAGTGTTCGTTATCTTCACCCTTATGAGATTGATCACTATTCGTTATCTTCACCTTTATGAGAGTGATCACTATTCGTTATCTTCACCTTTATAGGAGTTATGAGAGTGATCAGTGTTCGTTATCTTCACGCTTATGAGATTGATCACTATTCGTTATATTCACCCTTATGAGATTGATCACTATTAGTTATCTTCACCTTTATGAGAGTGATCAGTGTTCGTTATCTTCACCCTTATGAGATTGATCACTGTTCGTTATCTTCACCTTTATAGGAGTTATGAGAGTGATCACTGTCCGTTATCTTCACCTTTATAGGAGTTATGAGATTGATCACTGTTTGTTATCTTCACCTTTATAGGAGTTATGAGAGTGATCACTGTTCGTTATCTTCACCTTTATAGGAGTTATGAGAGTGATCAGTGTTCGTTATCTTCACCCTTATGAGATTGATCACTATTCGTTATATTCACCTTTATAGGAGTGACAAGATTGATCATTGTCCGTTATCTTCACCCTTTTCATCAAAGCAGACGTGAAATACGCTTCTTGTCTGGTTTAATCTAAGGATCAAATTGCGATAAATTTCAGGATTATCTTTCTTTGTTTATGAGATGATGCCTATTACCAATCCATTTTACTAACCCTGAAAGCCCTGTCCCCATGATTGTCTATAGTAAACTTTGCTGAATTAAAAGGCATTTTTACTACGTAATACTGCATATTTTCCAACAAAAGTACGCATTAATGCATGCACATAAAACTAAAAGGGACAAGCATTCACAATAATAAAGACAAAACAAACACAGATACACACGTTAGTGAGTAACAGAGAAATATATACACCTATAGACACACACAAAAACCACACTAAATAAACAAAAACCAACATACACGCTGATGTGAAGACAGAATCATAACAATGAATAACAGAGAAATATATACACCTATAGACACACACAAAAACCACACTAAATAAACAAAAACCAACATACACGCTGATGTGAAGACAGAATCATAACAATGAATAACAGAGAAATATATACACCTATAGACACACACAAAACCACACTAAATAAACAAAAACCGACATACACGCTGATGTGAAGACAGAATCATAACAATGAATAACAGAGAAATATATACACCTATAGACACACACAAAAACCACACTAAATAAACAAAAACCGACATACACGATAGTGAGTAACAGAGAAATATATACACCTATAGACACACACAAAACCACACTAAATAAACAAAAACCAACATACACGCTGATGTGAAGACAGAATCATAACAATGAATAACAGAGAAATATATACACCTATAGACACACACAAAACCACACTAAATAAAAAAAAACCAACATTCACGCTGATGTGAAGACAGAATCATAACAATGAATAACAGAGAAATATATACACCTATAGACACACACAAAACCACACTAAATAAACAAAAACCAACATTCACGCTGATGTGAAGACAGAATCATAACAATGAATAACAGAGAAATATATACACCTATAGACACACACAAAACCACACTAAATAAACAAAAACCAACATTCACGCTGATGTGAAGACAGAATCATAACAATGAATAACAGAGAAATATATACACCTATAGACACACACAAAACCACACTAAATAAACAAAAACCGACATACACGCTGATGTGAAGACAGAATCATAACAATGAATAAATAAATATTTATTCGGTATGTACATTCATACAAACATACATAAATACCAAGGATAACCCATGAAAGCTCCAAATCTTATTTCCAATGGGGTCCATTTCATGCACGGATGTTTGCGCTAGGGGGTCATTTATGTGTGAGGAAACCGGAGTACCCGGAGGAAACCCACGTGTCCGGGCGGGCAACCGCCATATCCTCTCACATACAACCACTGCCGATCGATCTCGGGTCGCAGCGGTGAGAAGCGAGAGTGCTACCTCTGAGCTACACGGACACCGACATATAGGGTAGAGGTATATTGTTCACATACAATACACACACTGATGTTTTAAAACAAAACAGACAAATACACACACACACACGGATACAAACCAAACATGAATTTAAAGCAGACAGACACACATACTTGTAAATAATCACAAAACAGATAAGCACACACACTGACGAACACACAACAAAACACAAATATACACACTGAGCCTCCTGGCGTAGGGAATGAATAAAGTCTTGACAAGAACAAAAACAATTGGATTATTCGCTGTGGAAAGATCACACCAGTAACCCATAGTTATAGACTTGCTAGAACTTGCTTATCACAGTCATGACGACATATACAGTAGAGGTCAATCGTAGAGGTCAATTAGATAGAGTGGTATCTACAGAGCTGGCAGTGACAGAAAACGAAACATGAAAGTACTCGTCCTAATTGCAGTCTGTGTAGGTGAGTACATTTACTGCATAAAATGTAACCAGAAGCAGTGTATGCCGGGACTAGAATAAGTCCTGCTTCTTCCAAAGTACAAGATCTATTGCTTTATTACAAGAATTCATTGTCAACAGTACTTAGGATCAGAAGGACTTATCGAACTACATGAAATATGGAACACACCGTTTCCGTGTTGTACTCAGGTTCGGTTGTGGTTCCTAAATTATGTTCAACACCTTGTTTAAAATGAAAAGACTTGTTAAGTTTATAAATTTATTATTAACAAAAAAAAAATTTCAAGAAAAGTAAATAAGTATAACAAGAGAAAGAATGTGAATTTATCCAATATAAATAAATTGATAAAAATAGATGAAACTGTAATATCCTCTGAAAAATAAATGCTTGTGCTTTAAGAAGAATGTAAAGTTATGGCACTAGCGGGCTTCCATACACCTCAAAGTAATGGGATAGCCTAAATAGAAACAATGCTAACGTAAGGGTAATTAGGGATATCTAATTCTACCCTGAATTGAATTGACTCTACTAACTTAAGGTATCTGTACTACATCATGGGAAAAGCTATTTCCTAACATTACGTCTTATTTATTTACTGCATTTTAAAAACCCTACTCAAAGTAAATGAACACAAGCGAACAGGAAGTTCTTGTGAAAAATACGAACCTAAGTTCTTGACCCTAGCAGAGTGACAACATCTACTGAGACAGCTCCATATATAGGGATCACAAATCAATGACGCACTGAATATAAACGCTTGATTTGATAAGCCAGGATGAAGCGTCTTAGCCAATGAACGTGAAGAAAACGAATTGAGTTCGGGAAGCCTGGCAAAATGGCGGATATAATGAATTACGTAGAACAGTGAAAGATAAACATTTGAAACATCGAAATATTGACTTTATACTATTTTAAATGGCTTTCAAAATAATCAGAAAGTATTTCAAACATAAAAGGCATGTTGTATAAGCAATAACTATGTAATTCAAGGTTAGTAAACATCAAAATTGTCACAGACGATTACTCTTGGTAAGTTGATGACTTACGATTGGGATCATTTACCATGACAACACCCTCAATATCTGTAACTTCCAAACACAAACTAATAATCCTGAAACAAGAAAGTAGAACATTTATTGTTGGACAGAGAATAGAATCCTGCATTACTAGTCAGGTGCTCTAACCACTGAGATATCCAAGACGATGTCCACTGTTCAAATACCCCAAACCACTACACCCCCCCCCCCTTCCTTAAATTTTCCTGGCCCTCGAGGAAACACAACCCGCATTATTTTACCCCTGTCATGACTTTTACCTGCAAGTCCAGTGGTGATAAACGGCACCAAATGTAACAGGAAAGAAAATTATGACTGTATCAGGGATCAAACCTGGGACCCCTGCATTTCTAGCCAGGTGTGCTAATTACTGAGCTATCCACGGTCCCTATAGGTCTAACTACTAAAATGTATTTTATTAGGTCACCCGAATCACTCAAGTGAATTATTCCTATTGGTCTGCGTCCGTCTTCGTACATTGTCCATCATGCGTTAATAATGGAACATTTCTAACTTCTTGATAGCTACATATACATGTACCATTATTGATACCGTATAAAAATAAATGCATAGAAAAAGAAGACAGGGATGTACAAAAATTGTGAAATTCACAACTCCAGAGTTCCGACTATAGGGTGGATCCTAAATAGTCACAGTGTTAATATAGCCAGTCTTTGATCAGTAACGGAGCGGGGGCATTTGTTTTGTCAGAACACATCTTGTCTGATAGTGTTCCTCTTATTAATATTAGAATTTAGCATAGGTATGCAGAACAGGGAATTCATCATAGATTTAATAACCCATGGGGCTTGTGATACTTTTAACTAAACCCCAGGTGAATGATAAGGCATGTATGGACCTCCTGTATATTCGCTATGGGGAATATGCAATACAATACTTCTAATATTCTTTTTACATTATGGAAGTCAGTAATTATATTTGGTTTTCTTTAGGAATAGCCGTCTGTGAACATTGTACAGAGACGAATTCCTGTCGCCATACTACGTGCGATTCCAGTAGTCAGCTACACTGTGTTAATAACTTTTGCACATGTACCGTAGCCACTTCATGGGGTATGTGTTATCTATGTTAAATGTATGTGTTTTATGCAGCATACGTCACTATTCGCATTATCACGTGTTCGTGGTATCCTTTTCATGAAAAGTGAAGATAACGAACAGTAGTCAATCTCATAACTCCTATAAGCAATACAAAATAGATAGTTGGGCAAACACGGACCGCTGGACACACCAGAAGTGGGATCAGGTGCCTAGGAGGAGTAAGCATTCCCTGTCCACCAGTCAAACCCGCCGTGAGCCCTATATCCTGATCAGGTAAACGGAGTTATCCGTAATCAAAATCAGTGTGCCAAGAACGGTCTAACAATCGGTATGAAGCACGTCAGCCAGCATTTAACCCAATGATAGGTTGTATTGACGAACTAGATCGTTATAACGACCATAGAATTTGGGAAATGCTGACTTCAATCGAGACTGTTGAAACCCCTGTACCATCAACTTGTTTGTCAGTAGCTTGCCTCGATCTAAAACCTGACTAAACGCAGAACAAGCTCTTGCGTATCAAATCAGTTGAGAGATATAAACACCATATGCAGGTAATAATGGAGTATTGCTACATAAATGTGGGAAGTTGACGATGGAGAAGCAAATCATCCCGTTTGTCATACAGTTGAGTTGTTAGTTTACCGTTAATGTCTACTTTCAATAAAATATCCAGGTATGAAGCAGTAATTTTTTATATTTTACCTGTCTTGTTTTTGACACATCTTGTTTGAAAAATCCTATTATATTGCAATTTTGTGAGTAAATATACCTATGTATCATTGTTATACGATACGGCATGCTGATGTCAACAAATAATGATTGTTTTCCTCGAAAAGCAAAATGTAACTGCATGTACCAGTTACTTCCATAACTTCCTTGTTTTCGTGATTCTTATTTCCACAAATCCATTCCTCTGCATTAAATCACAACAACATGGTTCTTTACTATGGTAAGGCATTGAATGTGTAGATTGACTTATTGTTTATGTGGTAGTCAGGTTTTTTTTTATATTGAGTAATAGTGATGACAACGATGGTTAAAGATTCGTTATTTATCAACAACAAGGTAATTAAACCCTGTAAAATAAATAAGCATCAAACTACAGTAGGTTCTAAAATCATCCAGATAATCATGATGAACAACTCATGTCAGTTAACATATACAAATACAAGTTATTCCCCTTTTAGAGCTCTAGTCTACTCAGTGTGAAATATATACACAGGTGTAAATAATGTTTAAAAAAGAATTATATCAATATCATTGTAAAGTTGCTGCATGACATCTAATGTTATTACAATAAAAACATAGCACTGTGCTTCTATAACTGTTAGTGGGACAAAGAGGAACAGCACACTAGAGAAATCAGTAACGGGTGAAAAGTGGAGAATATGTACAATCATATTTGAAATCAAACGCTTTCATATTTACTTTATTTTGTTAAGAAATGCAGTTTAGTAGAAATTAATCAGGGGGGGGGGGATTAAAAGCTCCTGCTGGACTCGAACCCGCGATCTACAGACCAGTAGTCAGCTCGCTAACCTACTCAGGTATACGAAATAGACAAATATTGCTGATAATTATATTTCCATTCACGTTTTGATACATTGTCAGCCATTATGACGATGTGGTGTGCCTCCTTAAACAGCTCTTTCAGCACTACATGTAAATACAATAATTGTTAAGTACTGTAATGTTTGAATACAATAGTTAAATAAGATACGTATATCAACAAATATACAGATTGTTTTTTATCAAATTGTAAAATATCATTATCCACTCATCGACAATCTAATTAAAATTAGACTTGTAGATCCGCTCCTTTACGATACGCTTCAACACGTATCGTAGAGGAGCGGATCTACAAGTCTAGTTTTAATTAGATTGCGCTCATCTATTACTGAGAATTACTCTTTTACTTTGATTTAAGATAAAGTAGAAAGTTTACAGAAATAATATTAATACACAATGTACGGAGGCGTGAAATGAATAGTGTGCTTACTGTTAATGAATGTCCAAATCCTTCCAATGTCTAGTGGTAAGGGAATAAGATGACTAAATCAAATCACAAGAGAACTTTGATGTGGATAAAAACTGGAGGATATGTACAACAAAAGTTTGAATTTGAAAACTTTCAATTTTAATTTATTTAGTAAAAAAAAAATGCAGTTTTAGTAAAAAATAATTTGAAGAAAAAATTAAAACCCCTGCTGGACTCAAACCCGCGATCTACAGTTCAGCAGTCGACACGCTAACCTATTGAGCTTCCCAGCTAGGCAATTAAATATGAAAGGAATAGTCAAATATTGCTGATATTTATATTAATTTTTCATTCATGTTTCAAAAAGAAGTCAGCCATTATGACGATGTAGTATACCTCCTTAATCTATTTGTTTACAGAACCTAACCTTTATCACATGTCCGTAAGAGACGACACAGGTGTAAAAGCCTTAAAGGGCATATGAAACGATTTCTAACAGTAGTATTTTACTTTAAAAACATAAAGATGGGTATGAATGAAGGTCAAAAATGTCGTTGGATTGATAAGAAATAAAGCTGTAAACTTGTACATAAAATGAATTTGTTACCCGCTTATCGTTCTTGATTGTGTGTGTTCGTGACGTCACAACGACCAATCGATGTAAACAACGCAATGAAAATAGTGTAGGCCTACCGTTTTGTTCAACGAAATATATCACTGCATTTAATGGATATGGACTAATTTCTGTTTTCTGACGAACTGCCCGAATTTGTGGTTCAACCATATCAGTTTAAACCAGTCAGGAATGATGCACGGCAAGCAAATAACGTTCTTCAACAGAGGATGTTATTGAAGAAGTTAACTGAAGTATGGCCACTATTACCCCCTCCTTTTTCCGGGGATAATTTCTCCTCCAAAATGCTTGGATTCCTTGTCTATCCCATGCAAAGAACAGGGTACGATTGTATACATTAAAAGGCCCAAAAATTTTCCCTCAATAAAATGTGTCTGGAATTAACCTTAATCAGCGTTTTAAGAAAGTAGAATATATGTCCGGTATACTATGTCAACAAAATCAGAATGATATTCCTAATTGAATAGCATTATGACATCATGAATAAGACATTTCCCGCCTTTTTTTCAAAATAAGCCTGAAAACTGTCAAATGTCATACAGATTATTGCTCAGGAAAAGATGTGCGCATTTGTGGAGCAAAATGAAAATTATATATATTGTGTATTATTATAAGATGAAAAACATGCTTGAATATGAATTTGCTCGACGCATGGGCTGTATGTTTTCTGAAAGGAAAACCACCTGAATTTGTGGATATTTTTGTTGAAAATGGCATTTTTGCAATTTTATGCCAACTTTAAGCTTTCTTCATATGACACAAATCCTTTTGCTGATCAAACTGAGCGGGTTTTGGGTTTGCTAATCTATTCCTTATTTGAATGCCAGGGTTTGAGCTCCAAGTGAAATCATCGATATTTTGGGTCAGATGACTTTAGAAACTGTACCTACTTCTTTCGATTTATGTAATCCTTTCCCACTTTTTGAAAGCTTTAGAGATTGGCCTTCTACCGGTAATAATAAAGCCGGTAGAAGGCCTATCTCTAAATCTTACAAAAAGTGGGAAAGTCAAACGATTACATAAATCGAAATTGGGATGGGTTAAACACGGAATCCACATATTTTGGAGAAATATAATAATCAGAAAGGGGGGGGGTTAGTACTGTCCATACATAAGATGCCTTTGGATTTCAAGACTCCATGCCATCAGATACTGATGTTTAACTATCATTTTAAAAAGATTAGTAGTCGTATGAATTTGTGTACATTTCATTTATGAAATGTCGTAATAAAAATAGTATAAAATCTGTAATGGTAATCCCATTTTCCTTTTTATACGATTGATTAATGTTTTACGCCCCACCCGAGAATATTTTACTCATATGGAGACATCAACACTGCCTGTGGAGGGCTGCAAAAGGTCTTTGCTAGGCGCTTATGGTCATTGAGCAGGGAGGGATCTTTATCGTGCCACACCTGCTGTGACACGGGACCTCGGTCTTTGCTGTCTCATCCGAAGGAACGCCTCTTTCGACAAGCAAAGGGGTACTGAGGACCTATTCTAACTCAGATCCCCACAAGATACGAATAACCACAATATTGAAATAGCGCTTAAATGTTCTCGTATAGGTATAGAGTACCCTAAATGTGGCAAATGTATCATGGGTGTCATCTGTTGTTCTGGCGCACGGTTCTTCATAATCGGCTAGTGTTTCCTCATGTGTCCCAATTTTTTGAATTCACAACTCGTTGTTTTTAATGGGGGAGGGTGCTTCTATATTTTTTAACTGTAAGTTATACACATGTATAAAAATTACTTGCCTTTAATTCTATAGTAGGTATTTACTTTCTCACTTTACATCCCCGTTGTTCAAATATTATTTTAATGAAGAAAAAAAATCAATTTTTTAATAAGCATGTTTAGTTATCAGTACTGATATAGTATATGGGATATAAATCATAATTTCTGAATGATACTTCATGATTTTCTTTTTGAATTTCAGAATGAAAGGTTTATTTACAATTTTTGATTCAGCTGAATTTTACAATTGATAATAAAATAAAAACTACACACTTTTGGGATACTAGTAACTCGGTATATTACACGTATAGGCCTAATAAAGATAAAACTATACGAATGTCGTTGACTGATAGAGTTTGTAATGTAGATAAGATATGAAAAAAGAATATAATTTTATCCAGTATATTTATTCAAAGTTCACGTTCATTGATGCAATGTGTTTGCGATTACAATGATATTAAACTAACCGTTGTGATTTAGTAATACGTACTTCCAGTATCTTCGCTTTCACTAAGCGGTTGACTTTAATTTATATTTTGATTTGTCTCAATCTTTGGAAAATAAGAAATGATTGGCACAGCGTCTGATTTTAAATTGATCTATATGTGTCCAACCGACGGATATACTGATGTGCAGTGTTGATGGCAATAAATCCATTGCGTCGGAGATTTTGTACACCCATATATTTTTTTTCTCTCTAAATCTAGTATTCCTTGGGAAGAGGTACATATGCACCCTCTTCTACGACCTACATGTAACACATGTACAACGATTAAATGCAGCACACTGTGGCATTTTTCTAATACTTAGTTATACCAGGCCTAGTTGTTTACATCACAGTGGGTCTTTTTGGCGTCATCAGCAAGGGAGATAAGCCGCGATCATCAAAAATCATTTTCGTGATCGAGTACATTTGATCAGCTGTTATGACGTTATAATGCATTAAATAAAAAAATTAAAAATAAATTATTGTTTAATAAACCTTGATTAATGAATTTCCATGCATAACTCAATTTCTTCAGGACATCGTTTCATGTGACCTTTAAGCTCATGGAAACCTCTGCAACACAACACACTACAATCAATCACATTATATTCGCGAGAACATTATTCATGCGTAATTTCGCGAGACTAGTCATTCCCGAAAATTTAGTTCTCGCGAATAAACTCGTACAGTGAAGATATTAACAATGAATAATGATTCGCGAAAGTTGCGTCACATGAATAAATGCATCATTGTATCCACGCAAAAATAAGTTCTCGCGAAATAAAAGTGATCAACAGTAATTACAGTGTATTGTATATGATGATGAATAAGTAAGTAAGTAATTTATTTCCAATTTTGGGCCCTGAAGGCATACAAAATTCAAATACATAAATCATAAATGAGTGATCATCCAGAAGATAGATAAAGAAATAAAATTTACAAGTTCATGATAAATCAACTTTTCTTTTTTCTTCTTTTTGAAATGAATATATATATATATATATATATATATATATATATATATATATATATATATATATATATATATATATATATAATTATATAATTGGCACATTTTTCAATATAGTTACATTAGTTGCTCATAAGCCAGAATTCTCTATTACACAGGTTTATAAAATTCTTGCACAAAATGTGCATGGACTCTATGAATGGTTTACTTTGAATAATGAATGATGCTGATGAATATGTACATAAATATATTGAAAACATTTTTATTTTAGTTTCTCACCACAAACTACAATATAGAACCGAATAAACAGACTGGGGGCATTGTGTGATAATTAACAACTGTACCCTGAGACATTTGTAACTGGGGGTATTGTGTGATAATTAACAACTGTAGCCTGCGACATTTGTAACTGGGGGCATTGTGTGATAATTAACAACTGTACCCTGAGACATTTGTTTTCCGTTTACGACCACTTTGAACTATGGGTCTATAGGCAGGAAAACTATTTCTTTTAGGGTTGTTGGGTAATAATGACATCCAATGTTCACGTCCTGTTTATACAATTTGTGATAAGAGTGCACATTAAAATTAGAGTCTACGCACGGAATAAGATCCGGAAAAGGTTTTCCACTTCTAAACAAGAATGAAAATAATTTCGTGGGTAGAATTGGTGATAAAATTCTTGAGTCGGGGCACGTTTTACGAGCAACCGATAGGAGGAAATCTTTAATAGTAGAAAAATGGCCTGATAATTACATAGATACGCAATAAAAAATTGTCACTCTGAATTATGCAAATATTGATTTCTTGTTGTTACTAGTTTTATTCTCGTTCATCATAATACATATTGATGTTCTTCATTTTTTAGATTGCAACGACGTAAATACTTGCCTAGCGATAAACGCCTGGAACTGCCCTCAGAGCAGACGACACTGCATCGACCAAAGGTGCAGATGTACCCAAGTCTGATTCTGCCTACAACAAAATAAAATTATGGCATTTTATGTGTTCTGTAAGTTTTGACTATGCAGATTTCTACATCAATCAGGGAGATTTGCTCCTGTCAGTACCACAATGCTGTTGAACAATTTGCCTGTAACATTTAAATTATTTGTGATGTTGGGGTCACCGAATTTGTGTTAGACCGTAATGTCAAGATTGACTATAAATGGCAAAACTCGATTGAGAAATTTAGCATTAAAAATATGATTCAGTTAAACTGGATAGAGATATCACAGTCCTATTAGTCTTAGGTTTCTAGTTTTACTTCAGCTTGATTTGGCCAGAACCGGAACCAGTGGATCGATTTAAAACAAAACCTAACAAACAATACATCCTCTGTAGCCAGGGTTTCCGATTCACTCAGAACTAGGATTGCAGCCCCCCCTTAAACAAATGGCGAGATGTATCCCCTTTAAGTCCGTCACTGGCCTCCACAATCGTTGCAAAATTCGAAACACTTAGATAATGAGAGGAAAGATTTATAACAGTGGCCGATTTAGGGAGGTGTTGCACATCTCGCTCTTTTGCCGTCGATTAAACCAATGAAAGGTTAAGATAATGGACAGTGATCAATCTCATAACTCCTATAAGCAATACAAAATAGAGAGCTGGGCAAACACGGACCCCTGGATATATCAGAGGTATACCATATTTTTATGTCGCTGCAAGTTTACGGATGCTCTTCAAAGAAGCGTACCTCGGAACTCAAATCTTTCTTCATTTCGCACCATTCCGTCAATGCTTTCCCTATTTTCGAATACTTTGAATGCGGCAATGAATATGTTCTTATTGTGAATGAAAGTAGAATCTCAAGTTCGCTGATGTCGCTACGTTTGTAAAATTTCGAAAACTATGCTGGTGTTTTATAAACATTCTGGGGTAAAAATCAGGAAATACTAGAGCGCAAAGGGAATCAAGTTGTGTGTGGATAGATAAATTGATCCGTTGTATTTAAGATACATAACAAAAAATGCATGTCTCTAATTTACATCAATGATTGATAAAAAAGAAATCAAGTCAATATTTTAGTATAATACATGTAGTTCGTACAGATGAACGTATCATATTACAACCGTGAGTAGTGAAACGAAGCCTGACACTAGTGGCTTTTAATTGTGTCTAAAGACATTTATATTGAATGAAAAAATGGCAAAAAATTATTAATCATTTCAAAGCTTTATTAAAGATGGGTGTTACACCCAATATAATCACATACACTGAAATGGACATTCCTCTCGAGCATTTTCTACTGGCCATCAGATGATATTCATCATGTTTTCAAACATCATCATCATAAATAAGAAAATATTGTGAGAAAGAGACAATACAACAATAAAACTTACTTTAAACAAGACAACTTCGTCTACAAATATAGGTTACAAGAAACAAGGTAACTTTGTCTACAAATATACAAACTGTAGGTTATAAGCTTTCTGCAAACAGTTTTAGAATGTACACATCGAAAACCAATTACGCATAGATCATATAAAAAATAGATACCATTGTTCTTTGTTATGTATCTTTACGGTACTTTGTCAACCATTGAACGACAGCTTCCAGTTTGTAGTTCTCTGGGCCTGCGCCTTGGCCTGCATATTGAATGACGTCATCATAAATTATGAACAGCCTTTCAGGAACGGCGGCGTATTGGATGGCGCCAGCATTGTCCATGGTGTCAATGAGTAGTGGACACGGACAGTCCTCGTCTAACAACAGTCGAGCGGCGTCTAATCGTTCTTCCTGAGACGTGTGAGAAGAGAGGTGAGAATATTTGGATCCTAAAACGCTCCATCCGTCAATGGGATGCGCCTCTCTGACGTAAACAACGACAAAGTCCGCGATGTCCGAAAAATCAGCCACGATCTGCTTGAACATCTCAAACTTCATCATGAACGGAGGTCAGGTGCAGCTACCAAAGTTGACAATCAGAGGCCTTCCAGGTTTCTGGAAGTCTAGCAATTTCATTAATTGCTTAGTCTTAACTTCAATGAGCTTTAAATTTGGCGCCAGTTTACCGACTATAGCGGAGCGGCACGATATTTCTGTGCTGTGGATTTTCCATACCGTTTGAAGTGTTTTATGGTTGATAGTGGTCGTCAGTCCCTCCATTCCCTTGGTGTGTCTTCGAGACTTGATGAAATTCACAATGTCTTGCCCAATGAAAGGAATATGATTTATAATTCCTATACTCGTCAGGAAGCACAGACGCAGGGCTAGTTTTCCGTATCTCCATAACAATAACGAGCCTATCCAGAGTGGACCCTGAGCTGCTTTCCAGTCATACACAAAGTCCTCATATCCCATTGTCAAAAAACAAAACCAACAAAAAACAAAACCATTCACACAATTTTGATCAGCACATGTATCGTACCGAGATTAAAGCTTCCAGACTGAATGGTACTACATGTACAGTCGTAATGAAAAATCAATGTAAGCCAGATATAGACACAGGCAGCTACATGTAACACGACAGTCCTCGTGATTACATAGTAAACGGTATTACAGATATGGGTTTCCTGGTGTGATGATTTAGTAATCCGAACATTTAAAGAACGTCATTCACGTGATCTGACAAGACAAAGAATAGTTCTATATTGTCACCGGCGATTTAAAACCGTTCCACTTACTCACCTTGGAGCGTTTGTAATAACTGCAAGCTTTTCTGATCAGACTTTGCCCGGCGTAAGTAAGTAAGTAAGTAATTTTTATTTAAAGTCGGAACTATATACAGGTAACAACAAACATGAGCTAAGAGCTCTTTAACCGACTATATAGCATTAAAAAAACCCACAAAGCACTAATGATATATAATTGCATGCATAGACATAAAAACAGAAATTTGAAATAAAACAGGACGCATACATGTATACAGACATCACAAGTCATGCATATATATACACAGGGACTAGCTATATTAAGATGCGCATGCAGCACTGAAAACAGTTTGCAACACAAACATAAAATCGGCACTATTTGTGACAGCTTGAATATTTTAAAACATGACTTATCATGACCCTGTTGTTTTGGAGAAGAATATCTTTAGTTTTAGTCCGTTTGTAAACTTTTAACACTTTCAACTTCTTTTCCATAACCACAAAGTCAATTTCAAGCACACATAAGTAAAGATCCAAATCACGACCCCAGGGGGATGGGACCACCACAAGGGATTAAAGCTTTTTATGGGGATATACAATATATATAGAATATATCTTTAAAGATATTCTTCTCCAAAACAACAGGGTCATGATAAGTCATGTTTTAAAATATTCAAGCTGTCACAAATAGTGCCGATTTTAAGTTTGTTTTTCAAATCATGACCCCCAAGAGCCTCGATAGGAGATCAAAGTTTTACATGGAAATATATGAGAGAAATCTATTGAAGACCAGCAGGGTCATGCATATTGAAGTGTATTCAAACTATGGCCCTAAGGATAGGGTGGGGCCATAATTGGGAATCAAATGTTTAAATGACAATATGAGGAGATATTCTTAATTAACAATTATCTTCTCATGACCAGTAGGGCCATGATTAGTCATAATGATATGCAAGTATTTTCAGTTACTGCAGATTGAAGTTTCTTCAAATTATAGTCGGTGGAGGGGCTCAATATAGAGTCAAACTTTTGACATTAGAATATATGCAATCTTTGAAAATCCACTTATCAAACTACTGGCCATGATTAGGTATATCAATATGCAAGCATTCCGATTCATTTTAGACTTGAGTTGGACTTTCAATAGGGATTCAAATTTTTACATGAAAATATACAGGAAATTTTAACCCCCCCCCCCCGCAAAAGAATCCCAAGAGTTACAGGATCAAACTAAATCATGTTAATCCTACGTTGTGTGAATTCATTTTTTTTTTCTCTCATAGACTCTGGTATGGAGTTGGGGCTAAAATCAGGAATTGAATTTTACAAATTACATTGATTTTGAAAATCTTTTATAAAAATCTTCTTATGAATGCAAAGCCATCTTATCCACATGGTATCCCCATGTTGTGTGGATTCAAAATTAGTAAAATCGTAGGCTCATGGGGCTAGATTGGGGTCATAATACGGGGGTCAAATTTTGTCATGGATTTAAAGAGAATAAAACTCTTTCTTGGGTGCAGCAGAGCCAAGGTTACCCAGGTGAGTGTAGTAGCCCATATACCTCTTGGTTCATCTCTTGATAAACTGGTCCACGTTTAGATTGGTTTAAGGTTGGTTGATTGTTTATCAGATAACATTTGTACATAGACAAACCTTTGGCATTAAAGCTTTTTGCATATCATAATCCTTCAGATACGTAAAACAAATAAATATCGGAAAAACGAAAAGGCAAAAATGGATGGTTAACAAAGGTTTTACAGTCCTCTTTCAATGTGATTTTACTAGATACTGAAGACCCAATTTTGATATATCGTCTTCCTTCAAAATACACTCATGGATTTATTTAGGTTCCTTTTACTTCCGGTAAACGGTACCCCCCCCCCCCCTTCATCACTCACTACCTGTTTTCTCCCACGTCAAGTTGTATCCACCATATCTGCTGAAGAACACGTTTACAGTGGCGGATCTAGAAGGGAGGTGGGTTATGGGGGTTCATCCCTCTCTTGTTAGAATGTACTTTTAAAATAACGTTATTGTTGCCATTTTGGTGTTTAGGGTTTTTAACCCACCTCCCCCACTTTTTTTAGTGGACAGAAAAGTTACAAACTTGGGTCGCACCCCTTTGAAAATTTTCTAGATCCGCCCCTGCTGATGAGACAGTTTAAAAGTTAATCAGAAATAGATATTTAGTACCTTGTACTAGATGAATATAATGCATGCTCCGATTCCCGCAGTCCAAACCCCTTTTCAATATATAAATACACAACTAAGGGTTTTGGGGTGTTTATAAAAAGGATTATTAATTGTTAAGTTCCTTACGGTCAAAAGAAACTTGGATGTCTTCAACTGAGAGCAATGTAACCCCGGAGCTTGAAGCAGATGTAAATATGATATCTTAGATCCACAGCTGATACACGTATATACCGAATTATTTTTCTTCCCTTTAACATTAAGTTAATGAAGAGCATTCTTCTTGGGTATACCTTTATATACGTATCTACGACTTCTGCAACACGTAAATCCAGGCACATCTGAGTCGAAACGTCGGTCGAAGCATAAACCGTCACCGACTCCGGCATTTACACGTTTTCCAGAATCAAAATATGAATGCTTGCGAAGAGACGTCGATGAAGGCTATGCCTCTCGACTTCTCTAAAGAGAATAATCTCTACCCAGAGTTATCGTTCCCGCTACGCTCCACTAATACCTCTGTCAACGTCTAAAAATCATATCAAAATGTACTAAAACTAACTTAGCATATCAAACTGTAATGATCATATCTAAGCAAATCAAACACTTGTCTGAATTTTATAAACGCAGAAGCTGGTAAATATGAGACACCTGAGCGAATTAAAAGGTTTTATATAAATATTCATTCATCCAATAATACTAGAATAATCATGGAATTCGTTGTTTTTGTGAACTTACTGTAAGATTTTAAGCTTAACACTAAAACTTGTAAAATCATACTTTATAATGCAATAGGTAGAAATAAGTTTTGCCAAGAATCTTGACATTCAGACGTTGACAGAGGTGTTGTAGTGCAGCGTAATACGCCCTCTGGTGAGAGATTGGTGAAATACTAGTATTGTCGAGCGGGACTTAAACAATATACAATCAATCAATCTATAAGGAATTCACAATTTAGAGTTGAACAAACATACCAAAGATGGGATCATGTGCCTTTGCTCAAACTCATCACCTCCCGGTCACAATGCAAACGTTCTCCCACTGCACTATCGTGAACAGGAGTCATTCAGGCCTTTGAGCAGGGAGGGTCCTTTATCGTGCCAAATCTGCTGTGACACGGGACCTCGATTTTTGTAGTCTCATCCGAAGGACCGCGCCATTTAGTCGTCTCCTACGACTGTGAAGCAAGGAGTACTGAGGACCTATTTGAACCCGGGTCCCCACGGGATTAAAACTGGTTTTAAAGAACACTGTACATAGGTAAAATATAGTTGCATCATAGCAACGTTATGATACGATGATTATCGACGGATCGATGACATTTAAAGCGATCAGGCGCATTCGGGTTAACCGGCGATGACCGGCAACTCCCTCGATTGTTAGCCGATATTGAGCACGCATCCCGCCAAGTGAACTGGAAAATATTGATAGGCGAAGGCAGCTTCAAAATGCGTCTTTGGAGACAGTAGTATCGAAAGTGGCTTGTTGTAAGACTCCAGATACAACATGAAATAAACAAGATTTGTAAATGTGTTGGTCATTTCTAAGTCAAATAATGTTGTTACAATGTTAATACAATACAGGGTCAACATATCCGTTACCGTATAAAAGCCGGGTCACTGGATTCTTAGCGCGTCATCGGGTACACCCGACTAATGTAAGGTGAAGATAACGAACAGTGATCAATCTCATAACTCCTACAAGCAATACAAAATAGATAGTTGGGCAAACACGGACCCCTGGACACACCAGAGGTGGGATCAGGTGCCTAGGAGGAGTAAGCATCCCCTGTTGACCGGTCACACCCGCCGTGAGCCCCATATCCTGATCAGGTAAACGGAGTTATCCACAGTCAAAATCAGTGTGCCAAGAACGGCTTAACAATCGGTATGAAACACGTCAGACAGCATTTGACCCAATGCGAGGTTGTATTGACGAACTACATCGTTATAACGACCATAGAATTTGCGAAATGCTGACTTCAATCGAGACTGTTGAAATCCCTGTACCATCAACTTGTTTGTCAGTAGCTTACCTCGATTTAAAAACTGACTATACCCAGAACAAGCTCTTGCATATCGAATCAGTTGAGATATATAAACACCATATGCAGGTGATAATGGAATATTGCTACATAAATGTGGGAAGTTGACGATGGAGAAGCTGAAATCATCCCGTTTGTCATACAGTTGAGTTGTTAGTTTGCCGTTAATGTCTACTTTCAATAAAATATCTAAGTATGAAGCAGAAGTGGACGACTCTGTGGTGTCCTTTATTTCCAGCTCACAGGGATATATCAAATCGACATATGAATGAAAGCTATCATTGTTAATAGACAAAACGTCATCGATATATCTAAAAGTCGAATTGAAGGTCACAGCGAGAGATTTTTTCTTCTCACGTAGAAGTTTTTGAATAAATTCTGCTTCATATGAATATAAAAACAGGTCAGCTAACAAAGGAGCACAATTCGTGCCCATGGGAATTCCAACAGACTGTTGGAAGACCTGATCACCAAAGACCACGAAGATATTGTCAATGAGGAACTCTAGCATATTTTTTATTTCAACTTCAGAGTACTTGTGCGTGGAATCAGAGTGGTGTTTAACAAAGTAAGTTTGGGGATCCGGGTTAGAATAGGTCCTCAGTACCACCTTGCTTGTCATAAGAGACGACTAAATGGGACGGGCCTTCGGATGAGACCGCAAAAACCGAGGTCCCGTGTCGCAGCAGGTGTGGCACGATAAAAATCCCTCCCTGCTCAATGGTCATAAGCACCGAGCATAGGCCTAAATTTTGCAGCCCTTTACCGGCAGTGGTGACGTCTCCATATAAGTGAAATATTCTCGAGAGGGACGTTTAAAAGCAATATTCAATCAATTGATTCGTCCGTATTTTATCGGAATCAAGAATGCTATAAATATTAGTTTTTGTTTTTAATAATTTCATCGTCGCTAGTTACGCTTATTGAGGTTTTTGTAACGATGCAATTGTCCGCCAGAACGTGCACGTATACGAAATGCAGTGATCTTTCTTGATTATGTTTTAGATATATAACTGTAGAAAAAGAATGAAGTGTGGTTGGCGTATTAAATTTTCCTATCCGTTGAGAGTATACAATTACCTTGCAGTGTTTGTATTTATAGGAGATAAGATAAGAGAAGTTTATTCTACAGTGTAATTGTGGGCCCAGAGGGCATAACAGCAAAGACAGTTTGTAAAGAGAGAAATTTCAGAAATTATTACAACATGAACCACAAACTACATGTAAATGAGGCATACGGGGAAACCATACTACCCATAGTTCCCTGCGTCTGCGCACACAAGTTAACGACCTCTGGCGTAAGTTTGATCAGGGAAAGAAGTACAGAATTATGATTTTGCAAATCGGGTGTATACAAATATCAGTATTAATGTACATGTGTGTGTTTAATGCTTATCAAAGCATAGCCTGCCTTTAAAGTATAAACCGATCATCTAATAACCTTTCTGACTGAATACGATTTTCTTACGCGATTTTGTTCAAAAGGAGATTGCCTGCAAGAGAACCAGTTTATCAATTTTCTTACAAAACCCCCAGTGCTTGCGTTCTGACGGATAAAGGTATTTTAAATAAACCTAAGACTGTGAGGTCAAGTAGTGCATGTCCTAATTCCTACCCTTTCCGCTCTAATTCCGCATGTGGCGGTGGAGTGTCGGAACTTAGTGGCCGGGTAAGATTTTGTCTAACTCATTCTGCATGTTTATCAAATCTCAGCAGTGTTTAATCATCTTGTTTGCTTTGTGTGCAATTCACCAGTCACTATATAATCGATACCTGCACGTCGATTAGAATTTTTACCTGGCACTAAGCAATATTATCAGGTTACTCGTGTGATAAGCAGTTTTAACTAACATGGTCATTGTCACTATCTTAGCTCTTCAGTCTCCCATTTGGTGGGGCGGGGGGGGGGGGGGGGTAGGGTGTTACAAAAATGGGTCGCAAACCATCCCACTGTCATATTGTAATTTTCGAATTTACAACATCAAAAATTACAATATGACACCATCCCCTTTTGAAAATTTCTGGATCTGCCTCGGAGACAAACTTTTCTCCATATGATATATGTTCATTAAAAATAAATATATAGAATTTCATTGCAAATTTGTTTTTTAAGAATACATCAGGTGGTTTAAATCGGATATGGTCATGCAAGAACGACCTCAGTCT
The DNA here is from genome assembly GCF_947568905.1 of Ostrea edulis. Taxonomy (NCBI): domain Eukaryota; kingdom Metazoa; phylum Mollusca; class Bivalvia; order Ostreida; family Ostreidae; genus Ostrea; species Ostrea edulis. Next base: position 8,658,648 of record NC_079169.1, read on the forward strand.
GAATACACACGTATGTGAAGAGCCTCCGCTGGAGTGTGGGAACACTGAAATATTGTCGATCTTGCAAAACAGCTTACCGTGCCATCAAAATGAATACCTCGTGTTTTATATAACAATAAATGGTTCATTAAATTCAAACGTCAAATTGCCCTATCCATATCGCTGTGCCTCTACGCTGTGACCAGGTTTGAATGTTTTTTTGGTGTGGAGTTTTATTAAGCAAATCTCAGATGTTCAGAGTAATAGTTAAAAATGAAATACATGACGACGATAATATACACTCTAATTAAAATCATGCTTCTTAGATTCACTGTGTAGACGGCGCTGATCTAAGAAGTCTGATTTTAATTAGAGTGGTAAATATGGGGGTATCACTATTTCCAGACAATCTGGAAGATAGGCTTAGGTTGTAATGAAAGTGTACTTGAAACACCTGTTGTAAACACCCATGCGGCCTCTTCCAAGGTCATTTATAAAAAGATCATAAAAAAAATAAGGTAATGACGTAGTAAATATTCAAGAATGTAAATTTATGTATATGATCAGTGCCATTTTTAGCAACATTTGTATAATCAATAGCCACAATGGAAATATGGTTCTATGTACAGCATAAGTTGTCATAAATGCTATACGTATTGGAATCGTTCTCAGTGTATGGTGAAACCTGTTGATTCCGTAGTATAGAATTGATTGCCACGATTGTCGACATCTTGTTTCATGTATATATTCTTTTGGACTACATGTAATGCTTGATTTGATAAGAGGGAAATAACTTCGAGCAAATATTTCCAGGTATGTATAGTGTGTATACAATTAGAAGTTCAGCCTAGAAATGTGTGCTCAACCTAAAATCTTCTCAAGACTGTCAAAAGTACGTCAAAACTGGCGTGAAAATCTGTTGATATGTAGCAAAATCAAGAAAAAGCATATACAAAAGTGTAGCTTCATAGATTTAAGGACACTTGGTTCAAACAAAAATGGATGCATGGGTTAAGATTTTTTTTTTTTTTTTGAAATACAAATATAAAATTCCTAAATAAAAAAATAAGGAACTTAATATTCAAAATTTGAAATATATCACCCCTCAAATATAGCTATATATAAATCTTCTCCGCTGTTTTCGATTTAATTGAGAATCATGAGAATAAACTGCATTCCACACCGTAAATTATATTCATTTTACTTACATGTACATTTTTTTGTACATGTATTAGAACAAAATTTGGCTTTCGTTTTCATAATTTTTTTTAATTTGTTGGTAGCAAATGACGTTGATCATTAATGCACGAAATATATCAATTACATAAAATCTATGAATTAAACAAGTTTGATATATTGTTATCCACTGTCCTTGATAATGTATCATAATGATTGTGGGTGATTTCCGATCAACAACATAAAAAATAAATAAATAAATAATAATTAAAAAAAAACAGGGGGGGGGGGGGGGGGGGGTCCTCCCGTAACCCTGGTTCTCTCTGTGTCTGTGGGTTACATGTATGTACTTGTCTTTAGGGTTGATCGAGCTCGTTTTTTTTAACCAGCTAATTAGATGTGCAGAATATTAAAGACGGATTATTTTAGAATGTATATTATCCGTGAACTAATGTATCCATTTATAGAATATGATTTCCTCTTCCGGAAAATGACTCTATAATCTATATTAGAATTTACACCCGGAAAACTGATTCTACAGTAGGATTTTCCCCAAGTTTTTTTCTCCTGACTGGAGAAGGTTTCCCTCCCACGGCGAACTCACGGGAATTGTAATATCTACGTGCGTTGAGCATTGGTGAGTTTTATCACAGGAATCTGAAGTTTTATCAATTAAAATAAAAATCCTGAAAAATTATCCAATCGGGAAAAAAAATATACACCGTCTTCTATTAAAATCCACCACGATGGCAACGGAATTAAGGGGGGCTCCTCTGAAAAAAAATTATTCATGGGTTTAGCTGAAAGATATAGGGACTATTTCAGCAAGCGCAGTGTTTCAGTCATTTATTAAAATAAATTTATCCAGCCTTCGTGATGATTATCATTAATTTATGGGCCGTTTTCCAGCTTTTTTCCACTTCGACAGCCTATCCTGGACTCCATGCCACTATACCGGAAGTATCTCCGAACCCGTTATACGGTATCATGTTGATAGAGTTTGTAAATTATAGCACATTGGATATCATGTTGATTTTGAGTTACTCTGCTAAATTATAGCACATTGTATATCATGTTGATAGAGTTACTGTGCTAAATTATAGAACATTGTATATCATGTTGATAGAGTTACAGTGCTAAATTATAGCACATTGGATATCATGTTGATAGAGTTACTGTGCTAAATTATAGAACATTGTATATCATGTTGATAGAGTTACTCTGCTAAATTATAGAACATTGTATATCATGTTGATAGAGTTATTGTGCTAAATTATAGCACATTGTATATCATGTTGATAGAGTTACTCTGCTAAATTATAGCACATTGTATATCATGTTGATAGAGTTACAGTGCTAAATTATAGCACATTGTATATCATGTTGATAGAGTTACTGTGCTAAATTATAGAACATTGTATATCATGTTGATAGAGTTACTCTGCTAAATTATAGAACATTGTATATCATGTTGATAGAGTTACTCTGCTAAATTATAGAACATTGTATATCATGTTGATAGAGTTACTGTGCTAAATTATAGAACATTGTATATCATGTTGATAGAGTTACTCTGCTAAATTATAGAACATTGTATATCATGTTGATAGAGTTACAGTGCTAAATTATAGAACATTGTATATCATGTTGATCGAGTTACTCTGCTAAATTAAAGCACATTGGATATCATGTTCATTGAATTATTCTGTTAAATTATACCACAAAAGATATGTAGATCTAGTTACTTTGCTAAATTATAGCACATTAGATAGCCTGTTGATAGAGTTATTGTGCTAGATTATAGCACATTGGATATCATGTTCATTGAATTGCTCTGCTGAATTATAGCTCATTAGATATCATGTTAATTGAATTGCTCTGCTAAATTATAGCACATTGGATATCATGTTCATTGAATTACTCTGCTAAATTACAGCACATTGAATATCATGTTCATTGAATTACTCTGCTAAATTATAGCACATTAGATATATTGATTGAGTTACTCTGCTAAATTATAGCACATTGGATATCATGTTCATTGAATTACTCTGCTAAATTACAGCACATTGAATATCATGTTCATTGAATTACTCTGCTGAATTATAGCACATTAGATATCATGTTCATTGAATTACTCTGCTAAATTATAGCACATTAGATATGTTGATTGAGTTACTCTGCTTAATTATTGCACATTGGATATCATGTTGATTGAGATCATTCAGGAACGAATGATTGTTTCTTTTCATTTCAGCACATCATGTAATCAGGATCTTAGCCATTGATTTACAAATCTGAATTGAGAGAAAGAGGCTTACGTCCTCAGATTTTTTTCACAAGGTAAGTACACCTGTACAGTGTGTAAAAACTAATGCACGTGTACACACTTACCTACTTCTGTTGTCACTTACGTATTTCAAAATTTTCGTTTATCCATAAACTGATAATGAATAATTCCATGTCATATCATTCAAAACCATATCGAATCACAAACTGTTTTAATAACCTCGGTTTATCGCGGCCTTGGATCGAATCCGGACTTCTCACTCACGAAACGAGCAAACGATAGTCATGAGTTAGGTAATACCATTACAACATAGTTACATAGTACACATAAACGTGAAGGGCCGTTAACTGATGCTACAAATACAACATGCAGTGACGCGCTGAATTTAACGACTGACAAAATATGTCACAATAACCGGCATAGTATTACTTTACTTAACAATGCATTCTTCCATGTGGCTTATTTCACGCGGGTAGATTAATGTATTCCTACAGGCTGCTTGACCGTTGACTCAGTTAAATGACGTGTGGGCATATTTTGCCAACCTTGAAATTCATGGTTATTATGGAATTATTCTAATGCAGGATAAAACATTCGATCTAGTAATTTCTCACCCGCTTTTCTTATTGTGTGAACGAAGCTATTCTTTTTTACACGATAGGTGCAATGACGGACACGATTAACAGATTGGAATATGACTGGAGGGCTCAGGGACAGCCTAAATTCACTCTTCTTATGCTGTGGAGATGTTTCAAGCTAGCCTGCCGTGTACTTATAATGACGGTTATTATCTTAGACGTTCCCTTCGTAGCACAAAAAATCCTTGCTGTTATGAAAGGCAGGCGAAAGAAGAACCCTAAGGCAGAGAATATCAGAGTAACGTTTTCTTACAAGACGATAACGACCGAATTAAAAAGTTACGGCACTGAGATTTTCCGACGTTCCGCCATTGTCGGCAAAGTGGCACCAAATTTGAAACTTGTGGACGTACAGACGGAAAACGTGATGAAATTGTTAGATTTCCAGAAACCTGGAAGGCCTCTGATTGTCAACTTTGGTAGCTGTACCTGACCTCCGTTCATGATGAGGTTTGAGATGTTCACGCAAATCATGGCTGATTTTTCAGACATCGCGGACTTCGTCGTTGTTTACGTCAGAGAGGCGCATCCCGTTGACGGATGGAGCATTTTAGGCTCCAAATACTCTAATCTTTCCTCTCACACATCTCAGGAGGAACGATTAGACGCCGCTCGACTGCTGTTAGATGAGGGTTGTTCATGTCCAATACTCATTGACACCATGGACGATGCTGGCGCCATCCAATACGCCGCCGTTCCTGAAAGGTTCTTCATACTTTATAACGATATCATTCAGTATGCAGGGCAAGGCGCAGGACCGGAAAACTACAAACCTGAAGATGTTGGGCAATGGTTGACCAATTATCGTCTTACAAAATAATAGGTTAAGCATAATTTTATCTTATGACGATCCTTTTTGCATATATATATAGCAATTGAAGCCCGAACCCGATCTTTTGTTATGCGTACATTACAACCAGAACACATTATTGAAATCAACTTGTTAATGAGAAATCTGTGGAAATAATGCGTCAGTGATGTTGATGGAAAAAGAAATGCAACTTCTTTTCTTAATACTCGGTTAAATCTGGCATAATGAATGAAACGAATGAACTAGCCTTCAAAGGGGGTTTGGAAAGGCGCGCATTCTAAGTAAATCCACGTGGTATATGGCCTTGAAAAACTTTATGCCAAATCGAAGTTTTAAACAGAATACAGATCCATTTAGGAATATCGCGATTTTCTTAAGTTGACGGAGATAATGCAATTACTTTTGAGTAGTCTTACAAAGGGACACTATGAGGTGGCATTTTGATGCTCCGTTCAGCTTGCCAGCACCATGTTACTCAACACCTACTATGGGGTTGGAAATCGACACTCTCCCGTTTCGTTAGTTGATGTAGGGTTACGGGTAGATTAGGTGATCATCCACTGATCGGAGGATCATACATCAGGACAAGGGGGGGGGGGGGGGGGGTTAGTTATGTTTTATTGGATGATGTAATGAGATATCAGTTCAGGCATCCTTATACGGGTCCGTAGCTCACCCCTATATTTCAGCTACAATATTCACATGTACATACACTAAATCTGTGAATCATGGCTCGCTGAAGACACGTGTAAATAAATGAATCTTAAATTACAGGTTTAAAGGACAACAATGGATGAATCAATTAAATGCTTGTGGAGAACATTAGTTTTGGGGGAGGGTTTGATATTGTTTTAGGGGGTTCTTTTGGACATAGATAATCCATTCAGGGTAATTTACATTCCCACGGTCCCCATACATCACGTGGTACTATTGATCGAGGCAGGCATCCTGTACACTTCAGTAACATCAATCGATAGTACACTGTGTTACAAAGTGTAATATTCGGTAGCGGATCTAGAGGGAGGTACTGGGGTTGACCTCCTTTTTTTCCAGGGGGGGGGGGGGGTAACATAAACTGGTACCCCTGTTGACCTCGCTTCTCTCGAGTTCATGTGTAGCACCAATCAACGGGATACCAGACTAACGTTATTGGGTAACATAATGGTAGAGCGTAGTAATATCCACTGAAGTTACCGCATTTACAGGGCATTCGTGTAAAAGCAGGGAAAAGTTTAAATCCGTAATAAAATTCATCTAAAGAATAAAAAAGTATTGACGAAACATACCAAACATATCATTTTAAATGAGTCATTATATTTCTTTTTCCGTTAAAAGCATCAAAGTAAAGCATCGCAACAGCATCTAATTTAGTAGTGATGACCTGTATCTGAAAAATTGTGAGTCTCCGTCTACAACCCCGTGGTGGGTCCTGTTTTACACATATCGTATTGTAAGTTTCCGTCTACAACTCTTGATTGGTCTTATTTTACACAGATCTTGTTATTCGCCTACAATATCGTGATAGGTCTTGTTTTACACAGATCTTGTTGTGAGTCTTTTATCGGTCTTGTTTTACACAGTTCTTGTGAGTCTCCGTCTACAGGCCTGTGATCGGTCTTGTTTTACACAGTTCTAGGGTATGACGATGGTGTTTGAAAGTGTAAATGAAAACTAAACGTCATCTGATGTATAGAAATTGGACTGTTTAAAAGCATAATGATTATATGGCTGGTAGGGAGACTCTATTGATGAAATAAAGGTAACATATTAAATGATATATCGTGTATTGTTCCATATGGTATTTACACGGGCACTGGAAGTTAATGTAAATATATAGTATGTACATGTATAAAAAAGGAAGGGTAGGACACTCTTTTTGAGGCAAATTCGGGTTTGGGTTATTGTGGGCGTTTCTCAAACGGCCTGACGCGATGAATCGTTCACATATACCTTACTTTCAATATATGTACGGTTTCTTTCCGTTCCAATGCCGTTCATTCGAAGAAAAAGATGTTTTTACACCTCCAAGTGCCTAAGAATTTCGCTAGACTGTCTTACTTCCGGTTTAATCGCACTGAATCGAAAGGCAAGTTCTGATAGGTCAATAATAAAATTGAAGTCTGAATTGACACACGTTATCTAATCCATAAATACATATGTAGAGAAAATAATTCTCAGGATTATTACTTCATGATGGTGTTAGAGACTAGTGGTTAAGTACATGAGCCATGTTTGTTTTTATAGTTCAAATATTCTTATCATTATTTCACAACCAATAAGAATATGACATAAACTTATAAATGTTTATCACATTGACCAATCACAACTTACCTTTCGATTCAGTGCGATTAAACCGGAAGTAAGACAGTCTAGCGAAATTCTTAAGCACTTGGAGGTGTAAAAACATCTTTTTCTTCGAATGAACGGCATTGGAACGGAAAGAAACCGTACATATATTAAAAGTAAGGTATATGTGAACAATTCATCGCGTCAGGCCGTTTGAGAAACGCCCACAATAACCTAAACCCGAATTTGCCTCAAAAAGAGTGTCCTACCCTTCCTTTTTTATACATGTACATACTACATATTTACATTAACTTCCAGTGCCCGTGGTTATTTATATCATGCTTTCAAAATTGCACTATTGCACGAACATACTCATCGCACACGATTATGAAATGGTTTATCATAAAATACTTGTAGCAGTGTAGGTACTCTGACAGATCAAGACCATGTAAAACATTTAAATTTTTCAGGAAAATCTCCTACATAAAACATTTTGTGAAAACTAAATATAATAAAGTAGATTCTTAGAAATTATGACAATACGAAAATTATGTACGTTTATAGCGAAAATATATAGATTAACCCGTCCTCCTTAGCGCACATCCTAACCCTTATTGTACGGATATTCCTTTTTTAAAAATTCATTAATACTTTCATTCATGTACTTCTGCATTCGTAATATCACACACCCAATCTCATATCACATACCTTATTTCATATTATCACATACCCTATCTCATATTATCCCATACCCTATCACCCGTGGAGATCCGTGTTAGAATAAGTCCTCAGTGCCCCTTTCTTGTCGTAGAAGGCGACTAAATGGGGCGGGCCTTCGGATGAGACCGCAAAAACCGAGGTCCCGCGTCACAGCAGGTGTGGCACGATAAAGATCCCTCCCTGCTCAACGGCCAATTTGATTTAGCACATCTCTCCCTGGCAGTGGTGACGTCTCCATATGAGTGAAATATTCTCGAGAGGGACGTTAAACAATATTCAATCAATCACATACCCTTTCTCATTATCATATACCCTATCACATATCACAAATTATCATGTACCCTATCTCACTATCACATACCCTATCTCATATCATCACATACCCTATCTCATCACATACCCTATCTTATATTATCACATACCCTATCTCATATTATCTCATACCCTATCTCATTATCAAATACCCTATCTCATATTATCACATACCCTATCTCATATCGCCGAATATATAAATTACCCTGCGCTTTCATTGTTTTTATCATATCGTGAGCACCCTAGCCATTCATTTATTAAATAACTTTGGTATCAATAAATTATAACGTTCGCAACAAGCTCTGAAGATTAACATGGCGACAAATTGGGAGTTTGCATTCATCCAATAAAATTCGATGATGGCTAAAACCTTCCATAATCCTAATGGCCGATCTGTTTATTTGATCTCGCAGTCATATCTCGTTGACCTGATATTATGATTGATTGTATATTGTTTAACGTCCTTCTAAAGAATCTATCACTCATATTAAAGGGACTGATTCACGATTTTCCCCAAAATTTTCTTTTTCACTTTTAATGATCAAAATCTATTGTTTAATGTGTTCAAAAGAGTTCACATAAAAATTAAGGTTATACATTATCACAGAAGCTCATTTTAGAGAGTTTATTATTAAATATCATTTGTTTTGTAAACAGAGATTGCGGTATGTTATTGTTTACGAAATTTTTAAAAGAAAGGAATATCGATCTGAATTTATTATATCTTTCACATTTCAAGCATTTTTGGGGTAAATGTGTCATCTAAAAGTTAAAATTTGTGACAATGCAAAATTAAGATGCTTTATATTACAAAAATAAATATTTCACCTGTTTGTTTGTATACATAAAAAGACTCGAGTCTTTGTTTACATAACACAGATTTAAGTCTAAAATATTGCTTTTATTCTTGCATTCAGAAAGTCAAAATTTTGGCTGTCCATATTAAATGAGTTATTATTTTAATGTTTACCATCAGAAATGAAAAATATTTTTATCAAAAATCGTGAACCAGTCCCTTTAAGACGTCACCATTGCTGGTGAAGGGCTGCAAAATTTAGGCCTATGCTCGGCGCTTATAGTCTTTGAGCAGGGAGGGATCTTTATCGTGCCATACCTGCTGTGACACGGGGACTCGGTTTTGTTCGGTCTCATCTGAAGTACGCCCCATTTAGTCACCTCTTACAACAAGCAAGGGGTACTGATGACCTATTCTAACCCGGATCCCCGACATTTCTGTATACTCCTCACGAACGTCTAAACACTAAATCATTTCCCCCATTAGATGGCGCTAAACTAATCAACAAAAATTTGAGGACGCTATTGAAGGCAATCCTGCTCGTGAGTTTCTAGTATGAAATCTTAACAACGATTCATTATCAGAGGGAGTTGAAAATATTTTATTTTGAGCCAGGGTTATTCCCCGTGTTATTTAACGTAGTTCTGTAGGGGAGAGTCCGTAACAGCTTTCCTTGGGGAGAGATGTGCTAAACATTAAATCTGTTTTCTTTGAAAAGTGTGTGCATAAGCTTTGCTAAAGTTCGCTCCAGAGAAACTACTAAAGGCGCATAAAATGACCTTTATGAACTAGCCAAACAGCGTCTTCTTCAAAATTTCAATAAGCATCGCTTTGAGATCAGTGGACTGTATACCCAAACGTCGGGTTGATCCCGACTACTGCAGAAATGCGGTCCGTCATATATATTGGAAATATTCTGCAATTACTTGGCAGATAAATGTGTCGCCCTGTCGGAAGTCAGTTAAAGGGGGATTGAAATACCCACTTTATGTTATTCTTTCATGATAATTTTCTGACAAGCCAACATATCTGGCAAAACTACGTAATCGTGAAAATACAGCATATACCAATCTCATAGACACTATAAAGAATAAGAGATTAAGATCAGGGAACACACGTATCCTTGGAAACACGAGAGGTGGGATCAGGTATGTGGGGCGAGGAAGCATCACACCTGCCGTGAGCCCTCTGTCTTGATCAGGTAAACATAATAATTGGTTTTGTCAGTATGTAACGGACGATCTAACAATTGGTATAAAAACATTCGACCTGATGACAGGTTGTATCGGTAAATTAAATTATTACGACTATAGCATTTGTGAAACGCTGACATAGAAAGAGGCTGTTGAGAACTCTGAAACATCTATTTGTCAGTAGCCTGCTTCAGGTGAAAACTTGACGATGCGTGTATTGCTACATAGATATGGGAAGTTGACGATGATATCCTCATGTTTTCAGAGTAACAGACAAGTAACATGATTGTTCTCAAGTTAAATATCAGTCAAGGTGCTCACTTGAGCCCTAATCTGTTTGTTTTTTTTTATACATAATCTCCTAGATTATCTTCAGATGTTTGCTTGAAAGAAAGGGTACTTAATTGTTTGAAGTATGCAAATAATGCTTTTGTATAAAGGGTAGCTTTAATCCTTCAACCGAAGCCTGACTGCTTGGCAAACTTTTGCAAAGACTGGTATCTAAATGGTTGTCTACATTAAACACTAATTAAACACTTAAAGCAACAATTGTGATTCATTATAAGCGTTGCATGTTTTATTCGTTCACGATTCCTTTCTAAATACTACCGGCAATGAAAATTTTACTGTAACTCTGAGTTACTGGAAAGTTTATGATACATTATAGTACAAATAATTGGGTATGGAAGGTGAAGATAACGAAAAGTGATCAATCTCATAACTCCCACAAGGTAAACAAAATAGAGTTTGACAAACACGGACCCCTGTGAATACCAGAGGTGGGATCAGGTGCCTAGGAGGAGTAAGCATCTAAAAATTTATGATAATTTTAAGGCCCCGCCATATAGCGAATACACTTTAGTAAACACTCTGTCCATCCGTCAGCAATTTCTACGACACGCGATATCTTTTTTGGGAATATTTATATTTGGATTTGGCAGAGAAAGACCTTTTTTCAATTTTCAGATTTATCGACCTTGTCCTCGGGAAGATTGGGACTTGAAATTTTTAAAGTCCTTTCTATGGCACGCAATAACTTAAGATTACTTGAGAAAATCTTCATAGAACTCGGATTAGGAATACGAAGGCTCCATTCGATTTTCATATTTATCAGTTTTGTCTTTACGGAGTTATGGGACTTCAGTATTAGCTTAAGGAGGTATGCTACACCAGAGAAATTTGATGTAGATGAAAAGTGTAGGATATGTACAAAAATATTTTGAATTTGAAAATTTTCAAATTTACTTTATTTTATCAAAAAATACAGTTTTAGTAGAAGGTAATCTGAAAAAAATTTAAAACCCCTGCTGGACTCGAACCTGCGACCTACAGTTCAGCAGTCGGTATTCTAACCTACTGAGCTACTCGGCTAGGTATTTAAATAGAAAAGGAAAAGTCAAATATTGCTGATATCGATTTTGTCATCCATGTTTTTAAAGGAAGTCAGCCATTATGACGATGTAGAGTACTACCTTAACTGAGCTGAAGGATCAATTGAGCTTTTCATATCACCTGGGTCTCACAGGTGACCTATTGCTATTGGTCTGCGTCCGTCATCGTCCGTTAACAACTTCTTAGAAACTACTGGGCCAATCTTTTTTTTAAAATTTCAATTGCAGACAAACAAACAATAACTCACACATACACACAAACTATTGATAGATTATCACATACATGTATCTTCAAATAAACATTAAATTTTCCAGTTCAACTACTGGGCCAATATTGACCAAATTCGGTATGTAGCATCTGAAGGTAAAGGAGACCGGAAATTGTAAATTTAATTACCCCCCCCCCCCCCACCCACACACTAAAGGGCCTTAATTTTGAGGTAAAATTGATGTATTTCTTTAAAAATCTTCTTTATTTCTGGACATCTAGCAGAGCAAGTGAGTATATAGTAATGATGAGCAAGAAAACTTCTAAAAAAAAAAATGTAAATTTCATGACCCCCGGGGTAGGGTTTCTGACCCCAGGGTGGGGCCAAACTTGATATATACATGTGGTGTTTATGTGTAAAACACTTAAATAACATCTTTAGTGCTATTGATACTAAATAGAAATTAAATGGATATTTAGAAAGAGCAGATAGTCCTTTACCAAAATTGTAAATTTGGTGAATTTAGGGGTAGGGGTTTTGGTATCAGGGTGGGACCAAAATGGTCAGTTATTGAATGTGTGAACAATAGTTTGTTTTTGTTTTTTTAAATCCTGATAACTACTATTCCAATTCTTTTCAAATTTGGTATGAAGCATCTCTGGGACAAGGGGGACATAAGCTGTAAATTTCAGGATTCCTGCTCCCCTGGGGCCTTAGGGGCGGGGCACAAATCTGCCCTTTCCACCATGTGCTCTATCATTGAACTACATGTATCTGGTCCGGTAGTTCGATCGCTATGGTTTGTACGGGGTCTTTTCTGCCTTATCAGGTTCCTAGGTTTAGTTTGAGTGCTGTATATACGATTTTAAAGCCATATTTTGAGAAAAATAAACTTTCCCTAGTTTGGATCAGTAAGCGTGTTCATAACTCTATACCAGAGATAACACATTGTTACATGAAGATCGTTTTAATCAAAGCTCACTGAAAAAAATTCAAATCCCACTGAATATTATTTTTACAAATAAGTTGCTTTACCTGATAATTTTGAATTATTAATTAGCAATTTGAATTAACTCCACATTGGACTTGTCCAATACGAGTTGCCTGCAGGTGACCTATACTTTCTGTACTTTTAAGATTTAATTCTTGAAGAGTATCACGAGCTAACCAAATCACACCTTCATGAATGATACATGGACTCTGTTTAGGTTTCAATGCTATGCGTGCTTGTTCCTGATTCCATTATCTATAGCGCAAGATTGAGAGGTCACTGTCACTTTGGACAGCACGTTGTGGTGAATCGTCGTGTTCTTCGTATTAGTAACCACATGTTGTTCAGTTGGTTTACTATTGATACACGGCGGGTGTGACCGGTCAACGGGGGATGCTTCCTCCTCTTAAGCACCTGACCTCACCTCTGGTGTATCCAGGGATCCCTGTTTGCACTGCTTGTGAAGGGACATGGACATGATTGAGCTATAAATTCATTTTTTCATTTTTGTTGTATATAATGCTTAACTAAAGTATTTCTAATGGTCAAACAAAATTTGAATATCGATTGTTCAGTTACAAGTGCGATACAACAGCAAACTTTCGTTAAAAGCAGATTTTTTTATTTATAAGTTAATTCGGAAAACAATTGAACAGTTTCTAGTATTCAGCATAAATCATTTTCTTTTAAACATATTTTCTTTTGAGCAATCTATATGTAAACAAGAAACATGGCACAAGCCTTTTTCACATTACATTAGAAACATCTCAGTTAATCATTCTAAACATTAACGCAGCTAAGCATACGCTTATCGCTTTAAAAATCGAAAACTGAAATTTAAAAATATTCAGCTTAAATCGTGTCCATGCCCCTTTAATGTTGTATTCTTTACGGGTTTTATAAATGTACGTTATTTTCACTTTTCATACAGGATGACTTCCTTGTGAGTGTTTTCAAAAAGTCATCGTGTATCTAAGGCACACTAATGGAAAAACGTCACGAAACTTGATTGTGCCATAGCTCCGCCTCCTATGCCACATGAAACATTCACGTGCACCGAGCACCTGATTGTTTACCGGGTACCATGGAGAAAACTGTTCTGTCACAGGCGCTAGATTTAGCGGATACTGAAGAGTCGATGAATCACCGCGTCCAACGGAACATTTGGGGTGTTGATTTTTCACTGCTTCGGCAGCGGAAAAGGCGAGTTCATTTCCAATATTAACATAAAGCTTGGCGCTTACGGCCATTGATCAGTGAGGGTTCTTTTTAGCGTGCCACACCTACTGTGACACGGGACATCCGTTTTTAAGGTCATATCCAAGGACCCGTGACATTCCCACCTAATGCCAAGCGTTTAGCGATGGAATTGTCACTACCTGTTTAAACGTCTAAGGTCTGTCGCGGCCGGGATTCGAACCTCAGCCTTCCGCATTCGGGGCGAATGCTCTAACCTCTAGGCCACCGCGGGGACAGGTCTGTGTTCCGAAAGAAACGAAGAGGACTAAGTAAGTAACTATATCATGGACGTACAAAAACCCGTCACGCCTTTCCAAATCTGTAAAAAATTAGCAAAAAACACCCGAATGTCACAGAATTTATAACTGTGTTAGGACGTCTCAAGTATGGAATATTTAAAATCATGAAAAAGTGAATAAAACGATCAGTGATCAATCTCAGAAATCTTATAAAAAATAGAATTAGAAGTAGGGCAAACACGGACCAGCCCTGGACACAATTGGTTGAGGTGCCTAGGAGGAGTAAACATTCCCTGTGGATCACACCCGCCATGAGCCTTATATCTTGATCAGGTATACGGAGTAAGCCGTAGTCGAAAAGGTAGTAAAGAATGGCATAACAGTTAGTATGAAGCACGTCAGACAGCATTCGAACTAATGATAAGTTTTATTTACAAATGGAAAATCATTAGTTACGACCATGGAATTTACGAAATGCTGACGGTTGAAACTCATGCAACATCATTTTATTTGTCGGTAGCCTGCTTCGATTTAAGAATTGATCATACACAGAACCTTCCCTCGCATATCGAGTTAGCTGTTGGACATAAACACCATATGCTTGCTATAATCGATTATTGCTACATAAATATGGGAAGTTAATGATAAAGAATCTGAAGTATCCCTCTTTGTCATGAAGTTGATTTGTTAGTTTGTCGTTGTCGCCTATGTTCAGTAAAATATCCATAATTATATGAAACAGATTGGAAGACTCCGTGTTGTCGTGTATTTTAAGTTCAGTTGTATATATCGAGTTTACTGTAAACATTGTACACATGAAAGAAAATGAATTTTGTCACTAGATAAATCGTAATCAATGTACAATGTATCTAAATGTTCAGTTGAAGATCTCAGCAAGAGCTTTCTCCTTTTTACTAGAAGTTTAATTTTGAAATATTCTGCTTGGTAAGATGCAAAAACAGGTCAGCTTATAACGGAGCACAATTTGTGCCCATGGAAATTCTAACATACTGTTGAAAAGCCTTATTTCCAAAGACTGCATAGATGTTATCAGTGAGGAGGACCAGCATCTTTTTAATATCAGATTCAGAGTACTAGGGTATACAATCAGAATGATGTTTGACAAAGAAATATTTATGCCCCCGTAATTGAAGTTTCGGGGGCATATAGTTTTGGTCTGTCTGTTTGTCAGCAAAAACTCTAATATTGCTTATAACTTTTGAATGGATGGAGATATGGTTTTCATATTTCCCATGTGTACTCCTTGTGACGCGACCTTTCCCTTGCTGCCATACGAGGACATCGGTGTTTCACAATCATACCTTGTTTGGATAACTGACCACATGGAATGATAGGTATATCCGAGTTCCATAAGGAAATGATCCCGATTCCCACACTTGCGTTAATGGTTTTAGCTGCAATACTAAATGAAGTGAATGTGAAAATACTCATTCTTTTGCAACAGTTACCCCCCCCCCCCCCCCCACAGGAATATGTAAATGATAAGGCGTGAGTGGTACATATATTTCTATATTTACATTTACTCTTTAATCCTGTGATAAAATGCATTAGAGAGTTTTAAGTATATTTGCTTATAAATGCAAAGATCGAATCACTATAAATCTGTTGAATATGTCGTCTGCATCCTCGGCCCACAGGAACCAGTGACTTTGTAATAATAATAGTAGGGGTCTATAACATACCGCTGACTAATAACAGTATTATTAACCCTTATTAGGTGGTGTTGTGATACCCCTACTATTTACATTACAGACAACATTACCAGTTCCAGTGCTCGGTCACACGTGTGCAGAATGAAAACAAAGCTTTGTTGTCCGTTCCCGTCTCAGACAACACAAGTTCACCTCATTCGATGCCAGATAAAATGATCTTATCTCTAATGTGGTTAATAACAACAACCAAACACAAGAAATTAATCCAAGTGCGGAATTTTTCAACAATTCTTCTTTCAGTAATTGTACTTTCAATTTCTCGAAGTAACAACATGACCGACTAGCACCTATCATACCACTGCCTACGCTGTTTACAATTACATACATTTGAAAATATATGAACTGCATGTTTAAACCCAGTTCAGATTGTACAATTTTGTAAATAAGGTGATGTTTATGATATTTAATTGAAAATCAATTCAAGAATTGAACTTTTATATTTTTTAACATTGCGCACTTTTTTTTTCTTGTTTTTTTTTAGACGTTATGACATCACACTTTTGCTTTCCATGGCTGTTCCGTTAATGACTTATTATCCGAGGAGATTTCAGATATAAATGAAAAATGCACACGTTAAAATGGTTTCAAAAATGTAAATACATGTATAAGCAATGAATTATTATTTTTTGAAGTATGTAGTATCCTACATGTAACTGCAACGGTGTGTGCAAACAAATTTTCATCACGCGCTAACGTGCGTTATTCGATTTGTATGCACACTCCGTTGCAGTTATGAGACTACATCTTTCAAAAACAAAATAATCCATTGTTTTAAAAAAAACCTGAATTCTGAGCAGTACAACTTAACGTTTCCTACTCAGGGACTAAGCTACAGCGTCGTGCCAAGAATGGCGGTCCCTGTCAGAGTTACTGTCCTTCGTATAGAAATCTTGAACATTTTAAAAGTTAAAATACTTCATAAAATTAATTAGTAGCTTTGAGACGATCCCCTAAATCAATAAAAATTTCCGGATGAGTAACGTATGACAAACGTGTTGTTAAATTGTATTGTAAACAAAGATGGAAATTATTTCAATTAAGTCAGCACGAGAACCGTACAGGGGATTTTCCATAAATCAGATTTATCGGAGAGTTGTTAGGAAAAGTATGAGACCACAGACAATTGTATCGGTTGGGTTCGAAATTACTATTAAAGAGTAAAGGTATAGAACTCAAAATATAGGGTATCCAAGTTTGCCGATGTAAAAACAATAAATCAAGATATACATGTAGGGCTCACGGCGGGTGTCGACAGGGGATGCTTACTCCTCCTAGGCACCTGATCCCACCTCTGGTGTGTCCAGGGGTCCGTGTTTGCCCATCTATCTATTTTGTATTGCTTATGGGATTTGAGATTGATCGCTCTTCGTTATTTTCACCTTTCATGATATAAAATTCTACTCTAAACCAGTGCGATTTCTTAAAATAGCAAATTAAGATAATACGATACGAAGTAAATCCGTCAAAAGTGGTTCTGTTAATTGATGCTTAATTTGATTTTATAGAAGAAATAAGTTTTGATAATTATTGATCAATAAGATATGTCTGTTTTTTTCTTCAGTCCGTGAGTTTATTCTTGAATCAGCCTTACGGAAATGTCCAGAACGAGGAGACCATGTATAAATGTGTCAGAAGTGCTGAATATTGCAATATAAAATTAAAACATGCAAATCTCTAATTACTCCGGAATTTCTGTCATTTTGAAAAGAAAATACTGAAAGTAATAACTCATTTTTACCTAGCAACCATAGGCAATTGTATCGCTTGGGTTCGAATTTACTATCAAAGAATAAAGGTATAGAACTCTACATTTAGGGTACCCAAGTTATCCGATGTAAAAACAATAAACCAAATAGTATTTAATTCTACTCTGTATTCTAATATATTCACACATAATCAATTTACATTACCACCAAAGTTCATCCCGAAATTCCGTATACTTCCCCACATATGCAAAAATGAATTCGGAAAAATGATTTTTGGTCGACTTTTAGCTGGGCCCTGCCACTATACGACTATACAGAATGTTTGAGTATTGCAACAAGCTATTACATAGAATGTGCAGCATAAAGTATTATTTTAAAATTGAATTTCTTACTCCAATTCACGAACTGAAGTCCGTAATTATAGCTCCATGTGACTGAAAATTCTAAAACCGTGTGTACTTTCACTTATCACAGTCATTTTGACCGGTACTACTAACTTCCCAAATTAACATCATTATCATGAATTGTCAAACACCTGTGTTAATGTGGTTTGGATAAAATTAGACATAATAAGACATTTAAAGACCATGGATGATATTCCTTCCAAATCATGCCGTCAGTTCCTTAAGCTCAAATTTACAAACAAAGGAATAGATGCCGTCAACATAAGCAACATTCTTCGTCATAAAATGGTTCAGTCGTGTATTCCAACTTTTTTCAAGTTCAAGTCTAGACCCTGTATTTCCTACAGCTATACTTCTACTATTGCATCCAAACTTTTTAATTATAAACAAACTTTGCAGTGATTAGATATAGACCATCTTATACGTAATCCACCAACATGTTCTTGTTCTTCATCTTCTTCAACTACAGTCCAGCTGGACATGTCATTACTGGTGATGTTGATATAGTTGAAAATGAGGACCTCAAATCACTTATTCTTAAAGGTCCTAAATACAGAGAACCTCGGTCTTTTAATTGGCGACAGAACTTCATCTCTATTATGAGTTCTGTCGAGGATTATGCCAGACGATGGGCTAAATATGAAAAAGAAGAACTTGATACATTGTCAGAATGGGTTAAAAGCATAAGAGGGATATTAAAATCCCGCATTAGACACATGAAAACAAAAGTACGTACCATCTATCCTTCTGTGTTTAGTAAACCAGAAGTGATAAAAGAATTAGATAGGTTACATGAGGAATATGTTTTGGTTCCAGCTGACAAAGCTAGTAACAACATTGTCTTTGTTTGTAAGGCTCATTATTACAACTTTATTTTAAACGAACTTGGCATTAATTCCACTTTTGGTAATCATACTTATACTCCAACTGCCCTTTCAAAAGACGAAATTCTTCAAAACCATGCCTCAGTTTTAGACACATTTAATATTCCAGTCAATGGGTCGAATGACTATGAGTTACCGTACCTATACTGGATTCCTAAACTACATAAAAACCCTTACAAACAAAGATACATTGCTGGATCCAGTAAGTGCTCTACCAAGCCCCTATCTTTGTTCCTCACGAAAATGTTAACAGCTGTGAAGGAGAAACTTCAAACTTACTGTGCGACTACATATGCCAGAAGTGGTGTTAATCAAATGTGGATTCTAAAAAAATTCTAAAGAGCTTTTAGTAAACTTGAATTCACAGAATTTTTCCCAAATCAATAGCATTAAAACTATGACTTTTCAACACTATACACGACCATTCCTCACGATAAATTAAAGACTAGACTTTTTGCTTCTTCAACAAAAACGGAAAACGGAAATATCTAGTGATCAGTCATTCAAAAACTTACTTTGTTAAACATCACTCTGATTCCACGCACAAGTACTCTGAAGTTGAAATAAAAAATATGATAGAGTTCCTCATTGACAATATCTTCGTGGTCTTTGGTGATCAGGTCTTCCAACAGTCTGTTGGAATTCCCATGGGCACGAATTGTGCTCCTTTGTTAGCTGACCTGTTTTTATATTCATATGAAGCAGAATTTATTCAAAAACGTCTACGTGAGAAGAAAAAATCTCTCGCTGTGACCTTCAATTCGACTTTTAGATATATCGATGACGATTTGTCCATTTACAATGATAGCTTTCATTCATATGTCGATTTGATATATCCCTGTGAACTCGAAATAAAGGACACCACAGAGTCGTCCACTTCTGCTTCATACTTAGATATTTTATTGAAAGTAGACATTAACGGCAAACTAACAACTCAACTGTATGACAAACGGGATGATTTCAGCTTCTCCATCGTCAACTTCCCACATTTATGTAGCAATATTCCATTATCACCTGCATATGGTGTTTATATATCTCAACTGATTCGATATGCAAGAGCTTGTTCTGGGTATAGTCAGTTTTTAATCGAGGTAAGCTACTGACAAACAAGTTGATGGTACAGGGATTTCAACAGTCTCGATTGAAGTCAGCATTTCGCAAATTCTATGGTCGTTATAACGATCTAGTTCGTCAATACAACCTCGCATTGGGTCAAATGCTGTCTGACGTGTTTCATACCGATTGTTAAGCCGTTCTTGGCACATTGATTTTGACTGCGGATAACTCCGTTTACCTGATCAGGATATGGGGCTCACGGCGGGTGTGACCGGTCAACAGGGGATGCTTACTCCTCCTAGGCACCTGATCCCACCTGTGGTGTGTCCAGGGGTCCGTGTTTGCCCAACTATATATTTTGTATTGCTTGTAGGAGTTATGAGATTGATCACTGTTCGTTATCTTCACCTTGCATTAGCATACTTTATGTACTATAATGAATTGATATTGATACAAAATTAGTATTTGAGTCTGTAAATCAATATGGGTCTTTTCATCCTATATGGGTTAGTAGTTGTACCGGTCAAACTGGCTGTGGGTAGTGAAAGTACAGACGGTTTTATAATTTCCAGTCACTTGGGTACCCTATATTTAAAGTTCTATACCTTCACTCTTTAAAAGTAAATTCGAATCCAAGCGATACAATTGCCTGTGTATGGGGGTGAAAGGTGTCAATCGAAAAAAAAAAAGCCCGACTTGCATGGAGCCTAGCTACAAAAATGGTGATTATCAGTAAGTGTAAAAATAATATTGGAGAAACATTATCTTCAGTGATGAGTCACAAGTCGTTCTTCTTCAAAATACAAATGTAATATATATATATATATATATATATATATATATATATATATAGATATATGGCAAGCTGTTTTACTACTTATTCGTAAAATAAGATATCTCTTTAAATAAGAGAGATATCTTTACACTAGAGAGATATCTATTGTTTGTAGAGATATATCTGTAAATTGGATATCTTTTTATGCTAGGGAGTTATTTCTTTAACCAAAAACTAAAAAGATATCTCTTTAAACGAAAAAGATATCTCTTTACGCTAGGGAGATATCTTTTTCTCATGAGGGATATATCTTATAGCTAGAGAGAGATCCCTCAAAGAGAAAGATACTTATCTAAAGTAAAGAGATATCTCTCCATCAATGTCAAAAGAGATATCTCTTTAGAGTAAACAGATTTCCCCCCGGTGATCATAATGACTTCTCCCTGTTGCATCACCATTAATAAGTTGTAACCTATTTTTTTAACCAATCAAAATACTTCTAGTGTAAAAATGGCGGAAAAGGTTGAAGAGGTGGTGAGTGGGGTCTGTCAGCTAACATCCCAGACTGTACTCGTCAATGCTGGTACCGGACATCCATGACTGTACCTGCACACTAATGTCAAAGTTGGAATGTCAGAGCAAGATTTTCCGGATTGTTCAACGTAGTAAATATGTATGACAAATTGTATGAATACATACCCCCGTGTATAATTTTTGGATTTGATTTGATTTCTATTCATAGATCGCCTGTATGGAATGCCGTTATCGCCAAAACGTAACATTGACCAAGGTAGTAAAGCTGCCGTGTATAAATTTACTGTATTGTATAGCGCGGGATTGGAACATCCACGCTTTCCCCGGGAAAAATGTGATTCTGGACATGTTGTTCACTATGTTCTATGAATATAATATACTTTTCAATGCAATTCTGATACTTGGGACTCAGGCGCGGATATAGAAATTCCATAAAGGAGGGGGGGGGGGGGCAGATAAATTGTTAATATCGAAAAGCTTGTTTTTACAGCTATAAATTCCTGCATGTATAACTGTATATGAAATTCAAAAAAGTACTCTGCAAACAATGAATTTGAACACGTATTATTCTACATGTATGGGTGTGAATGGGTGGTGAAAGCAAAGCAAAAAAAATTAAAAACTAACAATTCTACTTGATTGTTTACTTAATTATCTCATGTTTTCAAAAGAAAGATTGAACTGAAAACAGTTTTACAAGTTCACGTCCCATGCATATGAACTACTCGCAGACGTCGGGAGGACTTTGGTAGTATAGGGAGATAAACATCTATGGAGCTGGTTTAATCAATAATGTATTTTAACAATGTTTTGCCTACGAGAGCGAGTCATCAAAACTGACTAAACGAATCATGTATGCAGTATCAACACTAAACAAACAGACCATCACCTGCACTCTTTTATTCAATTTGTCTGGACTAAATTTGAATTACAGAGGTGAGTCGAAGTAAACCAGGAACGGGATCCGGATATCATATTAAATATCATGATGGCACAACTTCTAATGAGTTTGTACGCAGATTTGGAAAAGCCATGATCTATGAAAGTACCGTATGTCCACTTGTGGCTGTGTCATTATGATAAGGCGGTTCCCCAGGAAAATCTGGAAGTGACTTCTTTCCAAATATCAACAGACCAACATAAAAAAAAACGATACTATGGAGGATAGAAGAAAACATGATATTAGAAAATATTAACAAAAGCAACTCAAACGTGGCAATCTATTTACCCGCCGACAGTAACTTATAGATCTATATATCTTTTTCAGCAATTGCCAGTGGTAATAAAATTAAGAAAAAGCTATTAATGAATGTTTATGAATTGATTAAACTGTAATTTGACAGAATATATTACAGACAATTTAACCCTACAAGCTGCTGCATGCAGCCAGTGTTGATAATTGAACCCAAGAGACCAGTTAGAGTATTTCTCATTGCCCTTTATCTAATCAGCATGTTTCTTCATCGTATTTGCTTTCATTTGTTTATTTTTTATTATTAAGTCCTATATATTTCACAAGCCATAAAACCAAGACATGCTAAATGTGTTGGAATCATGAACAATATTTAAAAATAGACATTCGTGAATACATAAAGATAATTAGTTTTTTAAATCCTATTTAATGAAATGTTTCTTCAATTACCAACTTTAAGGAGCTGCTAGTCGCTTTCAGATAATTCTATTCATTAATCACTGTCTTATTTGACAGAATACATTACAGACAAGTTAACCCTTCAGGCTGCTGCATCAAATGTTGACTCCGAGTCCCTAGAGACCCATCATCATTCCTTTCAGTATCTTTGAAGTTTGTTTACCAAATTGCTAAATTTCTATATTGTATTTATATATTGTTCTGCATTTTTTTTAAATTCACTCTTTAAAGGGATATTTAATATGGTAAGTTCAAAATAGATTAAAATCATAAAAATCATAAAAACATTGATTGTATTTCATCATCATATTTTGCAATATCACTTTGCAAAGTGGTGATAATGAGTACATGCGGGAGAAAATTTAATTTTTATTATTTTAGCCTTAAACTAATTTCTGAGACTAATCAAACCAGTGATATAAAATCTTGATTAAAAAAAGAAACCTTTACACGCAATAATCAAGAAAGAGAATTATTGATTTCAAGATGATATTTTGACCTGTGAACTTTGATCTTAAACTTGTTAGGGTCTAAGAGGTACTGTAAAATTTAAAAGTATATGTACCATGATTCAGCAAATTTGAATTTCACTCACAGATTCTTATGTTTCAGAGTGTCCTTGAACTTTGAAATTTGACCGTGAAAATCAGTATAAGAATCATTACCAATCATCAGTTCAAAACGGACAGCAATGAGTCTACTCATAACCAACTTACCGTTATTAATTTTACTTAAATTTGTCGTTTACCTTTGACCTACATGCATGACCAACTGTAAACTAATATGATAATATCCGCAACTGTGTTGGCGGATTAAAAGAAAAATAGAAATAATTTATAATCTTGGATCAAAGAATTATGGATGATCATGATATATTAAAGAATTAGGTGTAATAATGTATCAAAACACAGTTCAAAACATTTTGGGATAGAATAGTGCATTTTATTGTGTTAAAAAACAAAGACCTATTGGAAATGATTAGTGCAATCATACTACATGTATCTACACTTCACAATTCAATGATTAAATGACAATCAAAAGAATTGATAAATAAATGATGAAAAGAAATATGACCCCCCCCCCAAAGGGGGTGGGGGTACAGTATGAGAATGACGTTTATTTAACTGTAGCTGTCCTTTGCACCAGACACTCTATACGTTTATTACTTTGCCCACCCTTCGTGCATACAGTGTACATGTATGCTACTAAACATCCAAGATTATTTGAAACTATGATGTAACTATGTACCTGTCAAGAATTTTAGAAGGAATTTTGGAAGGATATTCTGGAGGGGGGGGGGGGGTAAGTAGGTGGTTGAAGTATGACAAGAAAAAATAACGGATAAGTAATCAAAGGTTGTGACATGAAGAAGAATGAAATATAAAGTGTTGGCCAAATAAAAAAGTGAGTATTTGGATGATTGTTATATCTGATGAACAACATTTTTCATTAAAATTTTCTCAAAAAAGCTACTGACCATCGCGGTTCCTACCAGTGGCAATGCCTTTGTATCTTACTGACTTATTTTTTCTTCGCTCTGGTCAAAGGTGGCTATCAAATTAGAAGTAGTGTGTACTCAGTCTGTAATTCGTCTGTCACATCGACATTAATCATGGTTCATTTCATTTACAACATATTATCAATTTTACAATGAAAACGACTATAATGGGTAATACTCCTCTAAATAGAGTTATATATACACGGAACTTTAAAAAAAAAAAATAACAAAAACTACTAAATTTTCCTGAGAAATTTTTTCATCAGAGTACTAATTTTCGCAAAATTTTTAAACATATTAAATCGTATTGTACTGAATTTAGATTTTTAATTTCCTTTAAAAAGACATGGTAACGGTATGATCAAAGAAAAAAATTTATCTTGCTGATCGACGAGATGTTTCATCTAAAATCATGAGAAATGAAAAAAAATCTCCAATTCACGACCTAATGTCCGTTTATGAATTGACCATTATTTGGTTTATTTATATTGTTTAAATGTATTGCAGATTGATATAAGATTTACATCTTCAATCATACGCACATTAAAAAATCCGAAATATATTAGCCTATTGTTCGTTTAATGTTTCAGTTTGTGCCTATTTGTTTCAATTCATTTACTGGTGTCGTGGTGTTTTTGTCAGTTTACAATATATTATGGTTAAACCTAAAAGCTATCAGCCTCTCGCGGTGAAATAAAAATGCATCAATTCAAAGGACGTTTTGTAAACATGTTCGAAGATTGACATTGTCTTTGATGTCGCAGAGTGGGCCTACGATTCTTAGCCCAGCTGCATCACCAAGCCTAGTCTTCGCTGGTTGGCAATCTCTTGAGGTTAGTATCATTTTCATTCTCACTCTTTAATAATTTTTCTTTATAATATGTAGAAGACAAGCACAGGATGCATCTAAGATGAATTATGAATCGCAATTTGAAATTTTAATATGAGAAGCTGATTAAAGATCTGAAAGTATTTAGATCTCATTTATATTTTGGGTTGTAGGTAACCATTGTAATTACTTCGCTTTATCTTCTAAATTTGAGCTTACATTTACATCATAAAATATCTAAGCTCTGGATTACATAATTTAGTTTAAATTGAGTTTTTGTTTTGTTTGATCAACCCAAAAGATTACTTTTCCGTTCAAATTAATTAAACTTGATTTAAAATGCTAAATAGTATATATCATTTGAATTTACCGCTCTTTTCGAACAGTTTAGTAAAGAAAAGAAAAGTAACGATAATCGATTGTAACAAAGGTAAAGGTAAGATAATAGTACAAATAATAGAGAGGTTGAGATTTCAAACGTGTACGGGTACGTGTATACTGGTATAAGGGGAATCACCGAAATTACTCGCGTATCACGTCATCACTTTTGGTGATGACAAGGTTTATACACGTCCTCATAACTTGAGGAGAGGCATTTACACGCAAGTACAAACTTGTAACTTGTAGCTTTTACGATAAAAACTAGCCGATTGATGAATGGGAATTTGATTTTTAAACATTATATAGAATTTCTAGCTTCATTTACACGTATTTTGATCATGTAACATGTTTATCCATATAATGATTAGCTGCGCTAAGTCCTCGTACACGTTTATTCTACACGTCATGAAAATCTCAACAGAGAAAAAAACCCGGGTACGTGTACGTGTAAATATTATACAAGTACCCCTACAAGTACACGTTTGAAATATAAACCTCTCCAGATACACTTACATACTTTTGATTTTGGTTCTTTCACTATTTTTTAATACATATTTATTAAATTTACTACCAGTAAAATTATTTTTACTGCTGGTATAAATAATTAATTGTGGGTAGCTTTGACCAGTGTTTTATTTTTACTGGTGGTAAAATTATTTTTACTGGTAGTAAAATTAATTTTACTGGTAGTGTAAATAAATAATTGTGGGTAGGATGGCCAACCATAGCCGCCATTTATTATCTGGCGGCCGCCATATAAATTAACTGACGGTCGCTACTTAATTTAACTGGCGGCCGCCACTTATTATCTGGCGGCCGCCAGTTAATTTTTTGTGGCGACCGCCAGTTAAAACAAGAGGCGGCCGTCAGTTCATTTATTCAAACCCCCCCCTCTCTCTCTCTCTCTGTTAGGGTAAGCTATAAAAGACATACACAAGTTAAATGAATATTAATTCTGTACCTTGGCACCTACCGGCTTCCATATTTATTAGGTCACCCCTGAGTTTACTCTTGCAATTGGTTGTCGTCCGTCGTCGTCGTCCGTAACAATTGAACATTTTTAACTTCTTAATAACTACCATTCCAATTCTTTTTCAAATTTGGTATGAAGCATCATTGGGACAAAGGGGACATAAATTGTAAATTTCAGGACTCAAGCACTCCTGGAGCCCTAGGGGCAGGGCAAAAACTGCCCAAATTTGACCAATTTTCAAAAATTTTCTTCTCAAGAACCACACACGTGAAAGACAAACTAAATGCATAGTGATGTAGAGGAGGAAGGCCTCTACCAAAATTGTAAATTTCATGGTCCCCGGGGTAGGGGTTCTGATCCCCAGGGCGGCGCCAAATTCGGTATGTGGTGTTTTATGTGTAAAACACTTAAATAACATCTTCTTTAGTGCTATTGATACTAAATTGAAAGTAAATACAAATGTAGATATTTAAAAAGAACAGGTAGTCCTTTACCAAAATTGTAAATTTGATGATCCCAGGGGTAGGGGTTTTGGTATCAGGGTGGGGTCAAAATGGTCAGTTATTAGATGTGTGAACAATATACATTTTTAACTTCTCGATTACTATCATTCCAACTCTTTTCAAATTTGGTATGAAACATATTTGAAACAAGGGGGACATAAATTGTAAATTTCAGGATTCCTGCACCTAGGTGAATTATTTACCTGTACATCTTCATGGGAATTTTTAAATTCCTGCAGGAATTTGAGATTTCTACGGGATTTATTTTTCTCCGATTGAAATTTTAGAATCATTCCTACTGGAAATTCAATTTTCCTGTCTGATAATAGAAATTCTATTTTCCTGCAGGAATTTATATTTTTCCCGTAAGAATTTCAAAATTACCAAAGAATTTAAACATTCGTCTAGGAATTTTACTTTTAATGGTAAATATCTCAACGAACTGGGACATTTATCTCTCTAAAATAAGGATCATAGCTTTACAAAGAATGGTTTTAACAAAGGCATGTGTAGCTTCCCCGAGTTTAGTAGATTAGACGGGTGCATATTTGCCATGCACTTAGGCTCTGGCAGATTTTCCAAGACAGTATCTATAGTGCTTGATTTAGCAGGACACTTCCATCAAAAGCGATAAAAGAATGCAATCGAAATATGTAAAAGGTGTACAATTACTATACCTTATGCCAATTATTATTTTTTTTACAATTTGTTTCAGATTATAACTCTAATATAACTACATGTATATCTAATAATAATTGTCTCGCACTTGTTTACACTTGTATCAACGATTCATCTTATCTGAGTGAATTGAACAAGTATTGTTTAAAAGTTAACAACATTGTATTCATAGTGGCTACATGAAGACTAAATATTTTTCCTCTTATTTACAGCTCAGAAAACAGAGAAGTTAGTCCACAGAAAAAAAAGCCCGACATTGTTGTTAATTGATAACATTGCCCTCATTGCTTGCAAGTTTTAGAGTTTATCTCATTAAATTTAAAATTGTATGCGTCCTGCTTGACTTTGATATCTATTCAGCTATTCTAAATGAGGTTCTTTCATTATAGGAATGCTACTGTGAATTTCTCTCTGATAAAGTTGTTACATTATACATTTACATGTACTATTCATACAGTCATTCAGGTTCAGGCAGGCGGTATATTATTTGCAACTTTTCTGCAATACTCAAACTGCCACCATTACATTGTAATCATCTGATTAACTGTTATAATACCTAAATCATATTATATCGTACATGGATATACACCTAGTTTTGTACAGACATGGATGTAGAATACGTTGTGAATAAAGGACAGGTACAGTCATGGATGTTGTTAATCAGGCACAGGTACAGTCGTGGATGTTGTTAATCAGGCACAGGTACAGTCGTGGATGTTGTTAATCAGCGACAGGTACAGTCACGGATGTAGAATATCTTGTGTATACTGGACAGGTACAGTCATGGATATTGTTAATCAGGCACAGGTACAGTCGTGGATGTTGTTAATCAGGGACAGGTACAGGCAGGGATGTAGAATATCTTGTATATACAGGACAGGTACAGTCATAGATGTTGTTAATCAGGGACAGGTACAGTCATGGATGTAAACTATCTTGTGTATACTGGAGAGGTACAGTTGTGGATGTTGTTAATCAGGCACAGGTACAACCATTGATGTAGAATAACGTGTATATACAGGACAGGTACAGTCGTGGATGTTGTTAATCAGGCACAGGTACAGTCATGGATGTACACTATATAGTGAATACAGGACAGGTACAGTGATGGATGTTTTTAATCAGGCACAGGTACAGTCATGGATGTAAACTATCTTGTGTATACAGGACAGGTACAATTGTGGATGTTGTTAATCAGGCACATGTACTGTTATGGATGTAGAATATCTTGTATATACAGGACAGGTACAGTCATGGATGTTGTTAATCAGGGACAGGTACAGTCATGGATGTAGAATATCTTGTATATACAGGACAGGTACAGTCGTGGATATTGTTAATCAGGCACAGGTACAGTCGAGGATGTTGTTAATCAAGGAAAGGTACAGTCATGGATGTAGAATATCTTGTATATACAGGACAGGTACAGTCGTGGATGTTGGAAATCAGGTACAGGTACAGTCATGGATGTAGAATATCTTGTATACACAGGACAGGTACAGTCATGGATGTTGTTAATCAGGCACAGGTACAGTCATGGATGTAAACTATCTTGTGTATACAGGACAGGTACAATTGTGGATGTTGTTAACCAGGCACAGGTACAGTTATGGATGTAAACTATCTTGTGTATACAGGACAGGTACAGTCATGGATGTTGTTAATTAGGCACATGTACCGTCATGGATGTAGAATATCTTGTGTATACTGGACAGGTACAGTCGTGGATGTTGTTAGTCAGGCACAGGTACAGCCATGGATGTTGTTAATCAGGCACAGTACAGTCACGGATGTAGAATATCTTGTGTATACAGGACAGATACAGTCGCGGATGTTGTTAGTCAGGCACATGTACAGTCATGAATGTAGAATAACGTGTGTATATAGAAAAGGTGCATCTTTCTTTTTGTAAAAAAGTGTTAGGAGTAAACAAAAGAACCAACAATAGTATGGTATATAGTGAACTTGGCAGATTTCCACTTTACATTAGAAGAAAATTTAGAATTTTTAAATTCTGGTTAAAAATTAAAACCACGAATAACTGTATTTTGAAAGATTGTTATGAAAATATGATTGCAAACAATGACAGCTGGATTGTTAATGTGAAACATGATCTGTCAAGCATTGGTTTAGAATATTTGTTTGAAAAGTCGTGTGTGAATCAGCTTAAAGATTATAAAATAATAGAATTCAGAATATTGGATATTTACAAACAAAACCTAATGTCGTCTCTTTCAAGTTCACCAAAAAGTGTTCTTTATCAACATTTAATAGATAACTTTTGTTTACAATCATATCTCAAAAGACCAATCAACTTAAAAGGGAAAAAAATTATCATTAAATTCAGAACGTCTTCACATTCTTTGAATATTGAAAAAGGAAGGCACAATAATGTTTTAAGGACTGCGAGGCTTTGTAAATTTTGTGATTATAATGATATAGAAGATGAGTTTCATTTTATCCTGAAATGTCCATTTTACAAAGATTTGAGAAAGAAATATATTAAGAGTTTTTATTACACAAAACCAAGTGTCTTTAAATTAGTTAAGCTCCTTAGTGTAGACAATACCAGAGAACTCAATAACTTGGGAAAATTCTTAGTTCAAGCTGTGAAAATACGAAATTGTAGCATTGTAAATCAATAATATAGTTTTACTATTTTTCTAATAACATGTGCATCTCATAATGCGATTACATTTATATTATTTTTATTTGTAATTTCTTCTCCTCCTATCTTCTCCTGTCCACTCACCTGTTGTTTATCTTATACAATTTGATATATTGTGTATAGAAATGTACATGTACTAGATGTATTCCGATGAGTTGTATAACTCAAGGACAATAAAGAATTGAATTGAATTGAATAGAACAGGTACAGTCGTGGATGTTGTTAATCAGGCACAGGTACAGTCACGGATGTAGATTATCTTGTGTATACAGGACAGGTACAGTCATGGATGTTGTTAATCAGGCACAGGTACAGTCGTGGATGTTGTTAGTCAGGCACAGGTACAGTCACAGATGTAGAATAACGTGTGTATACAGGACAGGTACAGTCATGGATGTTGTTAATCAGGCACAGGTACAGTCATGGATGTAGAATACGTTGTGAATACAGGACAGATGAAGTCGTAGATTTTGTAATTGAGGCACACTCACAATGTACACTCCTGGATGAAAAATATCTTATGATTTCAGGACATGTAGCGTACAGAGATGGATAATGTAGACCCTGATTTCAATTTCCTGTTTCTTCGTATTGATAAAAGAAACTTGGATAATATCTGGTTTACTTGTGTTTTGACTACTGTTGTAAATGTTTCTGTTAGCGAATATGGTGATCTATACAATGGATTTAAGCATAGAAATTAAATTTATTCTCTTTGTCTAGAGTCTATGATACATTTTCCTCAATATTTTCACCCACCAGTAAATATTACCTTTTGGCGATCACAACTTTCTATACAATAGATTTATTAGAAATCAGCCTTCTTTTCTTAATATTTACACATGGGGTATTTTCATTAAAAAACCATCCGTAATTATTAACATATTTACTAGACGTTTAAACATTTCGGAAAATCTTGCTCTGACATTCCGACTTTGACATTAGTGTGCAGGTACAGTCATGGATGTCCGGTACCAGCATTGACGAGTACAGTCTGGGATGTTAGCTGACAGACACTGATGGAGGTGGTTGGAGTAACATTATCAAGTTGCCGAGAGACTAAATCCAGTCTAGCTTACATATTTTATTAATTCATTGTCTTTAATGTTTGTTACCTATATACACGTCACACGCTGTAAACGCAAAGTCTTCGCCCGGTATTACAGCCATCTTGGGAAGATTTTGCTTTGGCGGGCTTCCGGTTTAGGGTTTAGGGAGTTTTCCTTAATTCAAACTAATAAAAAAAATATTGGAAAGAGATATCTCTATCTTTTTAAGAGATAACTCTTTTTCAACGATTAAAGAGATATCTTTTATACTTTGAGAGATATATCTCTTGAAATTCTAAGAGATATCTCTTTAAGTGAAGGAGATATCTCTCAAAGTAAAAGAGATGTCTCTCTGGGTAAAAGAGATATATCTCTAAGTAAAAGAAATATATCTTTAAGTAAAAGAGATATCTCTCAAAGTGAAAGATGTATCTCTCTAAGTGTAAGAGATATCTCTAAAAGTAAGAGATATCTTTCTAAGTGAAAGATATATCACTCTATGTGAAATAGATATCTCTCTAAGTGAAAGAGATATATCTTTTTTTAGAGATTTGTCTCTTAGAATTCATTTATAGAGATATCTGTTAAAAATAAGAGATATCTCTTTACTTTAAAGAGATATCTTATTTTTCTAATAAATAGTAAAAGGGCTTGCCCTAGTAATAGCCTAGGGTGTACGTGTGGCAATCCGCTCATGAAGCGTGCAAACCGGAGTGCATGTTTGCAGAATGCAAACCCAAAGTTTCGGTTATAATCTGGGGATGTATTTCCTGGTATGGTCCTGGTACTCTGTGTATGGTAAACAGCAGTATAATTGCTGAAAAGTACATTTCTATATTAGATGGTAAACTGTTACTGCCTGTCATTTCCCTGATGATTTCTATATATTCCAGGATGGCAATGCTCCCGTGCATTGAGCCCGTATCATAGAAAAATATAAACCTGAAAAACAACATCCATGGAATGGTTTGGCCAGCCCAATAACCAGGCATAACCATTATTGAAAACTATTGGTGTTAAATCGGACTGGCGAAATATCTAACCCACATCTATTCTTGATATTTGGCAGAATTTCCCCGGGGAGTGCATTTTAAACGTCTCTCAGTCCTTACCACGCAGAATTTCTCCATCTATTCGGTCCAAGGGACATCTCACAAAGTACTGAAGGTGTGTGATTTCATGATTTTGTCATGAACAGCGAGTTTATTATGCTAAGCGAGATAACTCGCCGGCAAGTTTCTAGTATGCCGGTCCCCAATAGCTCGCGACTGTGCATGAGCTGTTATTCCCCTATCAGTGGTGCGTTCTTGCTTATAAATGGAGAGAGTTATTGAGATATTTCTATTTATAATTTATCACGGTTTTATATTTATAAGAGAGAGAGAGAGAGAGAGAGAGAGAGAGAGAGAGAGAGAGAGAGAGAGAGAGAGTTATTGAGCTATTTATAATTTATCACGGTTTTATGTTTATAAAGAGAGAGAGATATGTGTAAAACTGTAGCAATAATATAGATGAAATAATATGGCATGGCAATAGTGTTGCATACGTATGACAATAATTACTCATTTAGTCAATGATTGAGAGTAAGGGAGAGAGAGAGAGAAGGGGGGGGGTAGACTAGCTATGTGTCAGCTTCTGTTTGGGATACCATCGTTACACAAACACTACGTCCACAGAAACCCTAAACAGAGAGAGAGAGAGAGAGAGAGAGAGAGAGAGAGAGAGAGAGAGAGAGAGAGAAAGAGAGGAGGGGGAAGACTTCGTGTCAGCTTCTGTTTGGGATACCATTACGCAAACACTACAGCCACAGAAACCCTACAGACGGCCCATATTGAGGGGTATCTTGACCATTCTTCATTTGGTTGTACATGTACACAGATCTAATTGGATTTATTCATTCTCTCGAAACATGGATATTTTACTTACTACACCCACGACACCGCGAACTTCCAGGACACCAGAAAGTGCCTGGAAACGCAGGGTAATATTATATTTCGGAAATTATTTATATACGATATATAACAATTTAATTAGAAGTTTTAAAAAGCAAAGGTTTAGAAATGGGCTAAACCTGTCATTTGCAATACATAAATATGACCAAGTTTGAGGGTTTACGGGAAATAGAAATGCGGTATGCATGTAGGTAGACATTTTAATCTTTTTTTTTTTGCACAAATCAAGACACTAAGCATAATTTGTAATAACCTGAGAAATTTCCTGTGTATATCATAAAAATACAGTATACACAACAACCGATCTCTTGGCCAGGTAAATTCCAGGTAAATAACATTGACCATGGATAAGCTCCGCCCACATTCGGTCATCCGTGGAGCAACCGTACGGTGTTTTTTGGGGTCTTTAAATGGCTCGTTGTAACCGGTAAATACACATGTTGCCCTGTGTAACTGGTAAATGACCCTTTGTAACAGGTAAATACACATGAAGCCCTGTGTAACCGGTAAATGGCCCTGTGTAACCGTTAAACAGCCGTGTGTAACCGGTAAATGGCTCAGTGTAACCAGTAAATGGCCCTGTGTAACTGATAAATGGCCCTCTGTAACCGGTTAATGATCCTATGAAATCGATAAATAACCTTTATACACCATAACACCAGTACACGTCCGTGTGTTGCTGCAGCGATGATAACCGCATATCGGGGATCGAAATGCATGTAGTACAATCCAGGAAATTAATTTCCCTCAGTATAGAAAGAATTGTAGTCACTGATCCTGAGCATTTAATGATTTCTTTAAAATCGAACACATTTACAGACGCCGTCGATACAATGTCTGTGGTCACGTGGGCAAGACCAGGATGAGATATGGCAGTCAGTTAATGTTCTGCATTCTGAAATATTCAAATATCCAGTTCTTCATATAAGTGTAAATGATAACTTTATTAATTTTTTTTTCATTTGATAATTTTCAAAATGCCCATTACACCTTGAAAGTCGATACAAAATATTCTACTACTGGTTCTGACAACAATGAAGGTTTTCTGATACACAGGAGTTATCGAAGGTTTTCCCATACCCATTCCATCACTTGATTGAGGACTTGTGAAAATAACATTTGACATAGTACCTACAAGTTTGAGGACGAGTAAAAGTAGTCCCGTGGGGATCAGGGTTAGAATAGGTCCTCAGTACCCCTTGCTTGTCGTAAGAGGTGACTAAATGGGGCGGTCCTTCGGATGATACCGTAAAAACCGAGGCCCCGCGTCATAGCAGGTGTGACACGAAAAGAAAAACGTCCCTGCTCAAAGACCTTAAGTGCCGATCATAGTTCTAAATTTTGCCGGCAATGGTGACGTCTCCATATGAATGAAAAATTCTCAAAAGGGATGTTAAACAGTATAAAACCAACCCAAAAGAGTAAAACTAGAATGTTATATTATATTGAGGACAAGTGAAATTTGATTGTTATAAACCTATTAGAATGAGCAAAGTGAAAATAGAAAATGCTACCGTAACGGTATATACCTACATGTACTAGATTGAGAAATACAATGTTGCAGGCATATATATTAGATTATAATAAAGGCAAATGCCAAAGAGAGTGGAAAAATGAAAACATCTACTATAGATTAGATGCATGTGAGAAAAAATGTTTGACGGTATAGCTACTAGACCGGAAACTGTTTGACGGTATGACTACTAGACCGGAAACTGTTTGACGGTATGGCTACTAGACCGGAAACTGTTGGACAATATACATCACATACTTTACTAGACTTAGATGTGAAAAAGAACACTCCAACTCCCTATTTAATGTTGTAAATTATATATATATATAGATATATATTGATGATATTGATATACTTAGACGGTTTTTGTTGTTTTTTCTTCAGTTTTATGATACAAGTGTGAGAGATGTATTTTATATGTATTAAAAAAAATAGGCGTGTCGGGGATTTGAACAGGGGTCACTGTGGTCTTGTGTTGTTCGCCTAACACGTTTTACCACTTGACCATCGACGATTATAGTTGTATTGGTATTATGTAATAGTTTTGTAATCTTCTAACTCGAGTAATTTACAATCTCAAATAAATACAGTCCTGTATATTAATTTTGTTTATGTTTTATAATGTTATGATATATATTTTGCATCATTTACAAGTGTAAATTGGTATTGTTCACAAGTTAGACGTTTTTGAATTTGTCAACTCTTAGAGATTGTTTTTCTCGTGCAGCACCATTGTTCAGAGAAGATATAGAGAGGTCGGAAGCATTCAGAATTTCTCCTGTATTTGTCTTCATATTACTTCTGTAAGTATTGATTGAAAATTAAGATGGATATAATCTGATAATGTGTGTAGTATTTGTATGATATATTTTAAAGATATGATTGAAGTGTCTAATGTGAAATTGGATTATTTAGCAGAAATATTGTGATAATTTGCAAGCTAGGTAAATTAATTACTAGAGTAATGGAAATCTTTTAAATGGTATTATTCATATTGTTGATTTATTGAGATAAAGATAGCATTATTTATAGACATTAATCAGCGTTGCATGATTACAATGTGTCTGTCTGTGTAGTGGTCAGATAGTTGATCTTGTATGTATAATTTTTTATATTATTATGAGCTGTGTGAACCTTTATACATGTAGTAATATTTTTGCAATAGTGTGTATAAATCATATATTCATTAAAGGTTCACGAACATGGTGTATATATACATGTATATGTGAATAGAGCACCACATACAAGAAATGTTGAAACTTGCATATGTATTTATTAGTCTACTGGTAAAGTAAATTGGGTGTTCAAAATCTTTTAAAAGTTTATACCATGATATATATTGAGAAATATAATTAATAGTATAGAAATCCTATTTGTAAAAAGTTTATTCACTACAACATCTATAAGTGTATTTTGTAGAGCCATCACTTTGACTTCATGATATCTGTGATTGCATGATCCATAACCCCCGCATTTTAAAGTTTTATCTTAAATCTTGCGGTAAGACGTTGTCTTTTATGTACAATTCGTAGAATTGACGATACTCCCGGTACATCTTTTTTAAACTCTCAATTTCTATATAATGAATTTTTCCGTATATGAAGTATAAAAAGGGTAATTGTTTGTTTCCAATCTACTAGCATTAAACTCTTTTGTATATCTTATGTTAGAAGCCATGGATGTATTGCTATTAACAACACTAGTGTATGCGAAGACGTATATATATATAAAAAAAAAATAAGTCCGAAAAGATGAAGTATGTTTTTATTTTTATTTTCACAATTCCTCATTCAATGTAGAAATTATGAATATAATTCTTCCAAAAGAGTTCATTGACAATACTACAAAGCCCAGGTTCAAACCTGTACATTACACAAACCTGTACATTACACAAATCTGTACATTACACCAAACCTGTACATTACACCAACCTGTACATTACACCATTCTGTACATTACACAAATCTGTACATTACACCAACCTGTACATTACACCAACCTGTACATTACACCAACCTGTACATTACACCAACCTGTACATGACACCAAACCTGTACATTACACCAACCTGTACATTACACCAATCTGTACATTACACCAACCTGTACATTACACCAATCTGTACATTACACCAACCTGTACAATACACCAACCTGTACATTACACCAACCTGTACATTACACCATTCTGTACATTACACCAATCTGTACATTACACCAATCTGCACATTACACCATCCTGTACATTACACAGACCTGTACATCACACCAAACCTGTACATTACACAAACCTGTACATTACACCAACCTGTACATTACACAAATCTGTACATTACACCAAACCTGTACATTACACCAACCTGTACATTACACCATTCTGTACATTACACAAATCTGTACATTACACCAACCTGTACATTACACCAACCTGTACATTACACCAACCTGTACATTACACCAACCTGTACATGACACCAAACCTGTACATTACACCAACCTGTACATTACACCAATCTGTACATTACACCAACCTGTACATTACACCAATCTGTACATTACACCAACCTGTACAATACACCAACCTGTACATTACACCAACCTGTACATTACACCATTCTGTACATTACACCAATCTGTACATTACACCAATCTGTACATTACACCATCCTGTACATTACACAGACCTGTACATCACACCAAACCTGTACATTACACCAACCTGTACATTACACCATTCTGTACATTACACAAATCTGTACATTACACCAACCTGTACATTACACCAACCTGTACATTACACCAACCTGTACATTACACCAACCTGTACATGACACCAAACCTGTACATTACACCAACCTGTACATTACACCAATCTGTACATTACACCAACCTGTACATTACACCAATCTGTACATTACACCAACCTGTACAATACACCAACCTGTACATTACACCAACCTGTACATTACACCATTCTGTACATTACACCAATCTGTACATTACACCAATCTGTACATTACACCATCCTGTACATTACACAGACCTGTACATCACACCAAACCTGTACATTACACAAACCTGTACATTACACCAACCTGTACATTACACCAATCTGTACATTACACCAACCTGTACATTACACCAAACCTGTATAATACACCAACCTGTACATTACACCAACCTGTACATTACACCAACCGGTACATTACACCAACCTGTACATTACACCAACCTGTACATTACACCAACCTGTACATTAAACAAACCTGTACATTACTCCAACATGGACATTACTCCAACACGTACATGTACATTACACCAACCTGTACATTACACCAAACCTGTAAATTAAACAAACCTGTACATTACACAAATCTGTACATTACACCAAACCTGTACATTACACCAACCTGTACATTACACCATTCTGTACATTACACAAATCTGTACATTACACCAACCTGTACATTACACAAACCTGTACATTAAACAAACCTGTACATTACACCAAACCTGTACATTACACCAACCTGTACATTACACCAACCGGTACATTACACCAATCTGTACATTACACAAACCTGTACATTACACAAACCTGTACATTAAACAAACCTGTACATTACACAAATCTGTACATTACACCAAACCTGTACATTACACCAACCTGTACATTACACCAATCTGTACATTACACAAACCTGTACATTACACAAACATGTACATTACACCAACCTGTACATTACACCAACCTGTACATTACATAAACATGGACATTACTCCAACATGGACATTACTCCAACATGGACATTACATCATCCTGTACATTACACCAACCTGTACATTACGCAAACCTGTACATTACACCAACCTGTACATTACACCAACCTGTACATTACACCAACCTGTACATTACACCAACCGGTACATTACGCAGATCTGTATGTAACAGGGTTTCTGTCGAATTAAACAACAAAGTCCTGTATGGGTTCTTAGATGTCGATCACCTCCATTTTATTGCCAGAATCTAAGCTTTAGATATAAATGTATATGTATGTGTATGACACTCTGAAACATATCAAACAAATAATTATATTTACAATCATATACATCAAAGTATTACTTATTTACACAAATTACTTCTTTGAAATATATGTTACCATATGATATTATAAAAGCTTAAAAACACTGATACTATATATTTATGATTTTCTATAATGACTATACAGACATTATTCATTATAATCATAGAATATATCATGAACACCATCATACCATTCTATGGGAATAAGTGATGTGGCAATAATCCCTCATTTAACAAAAATGTCCATGGAAATTGACTGTAAATTATGAAGTTTACATAAATAAACTTGCATCATAAAAATATCAAGCATGTATTTAAAAATACAGTATACCAAATCTGTGAAACACATAAATTTAACTTATTTCAAGCTAACTGATTTATGCCTCACAAAATATCTTTCTCACTGTGCAAGTGCTATGGAATTAAATCTACCAAATTATTACGTTTACTGCAAATTAGAAATAATATTAAAGTTAGAAAATAAGCTTACCTTGTTAGAGAAATGATCAGTCAACAGTCAAATATCTGTCATATATTTTTACCAACTTCTCTATAAACCAACTAGACAAAGAATGACTGAACACCACCAAGAACTTTTGGAGGGAAAAAGAACTGACCAATAAAACACCAGCTAACAACACTAAAACCAATAGAAACTTCGAACACTTTCAAACCTATTTACAAAAGTTTAATTATAATGACCTAAGGCAAAATTCAATAAATCAGAACAGGTACTGCCTGTTCTACTTGGATGAGCATAAAACACATCTCAATGTAGTGGTTATTCAGATAATGTTTAATTTGAAATCTATATACAAATTTGTGTAGATTTATTAATTTAAATCAATTAATAAACACTATT
This sequence comes from Ostrea edulis, assembly GCF_947568905.1. Classification (NCBI taxonomy): domain Eukaryota; kingdom Metazoa; phylum Mollusca; class Bivalvia; order Ostreida; family Ostreidae; genus Ostrea; species Ostrea edulis. The sequence continues at coordinate 8,698,650 of NC_079169.1, forward strand.
ACATGTACATTACACCAACCTGTACATTACACCAACCCGTACATTACACCAACCTGTACATTACACCATCCTGTACATTACACCAACCTGTACATTACACCAACCTGTACATTACACCATTCTGTACATTACACCAACCTGTACATTACACCAACCTGTACATTACACCATCCTGTACATTACACAAACCTGTACATTACACCAACCTGTACATTACTCCAACATGTACATTACACCAACCTGTACATTACACAAACCTGTACATTACACCAATCTGTACATTACGCAAACCTGTACATTACGCAAACCTGTACATTACACCAAACCTGTACATTACACCAAACCTGTACATTACACCAACCTGTACATTACACCAACCTGTACATTACACCAACTTGTACATTACACCATCCTGTACATTACACCATCCTGTACATTACACAAACCTGTACATTACACCAACCTGTACATTACACAAACCTGTACATTACACCAACCTGTACATTACACCATTCTGTACATTACACCAACCTGTATAATACACCAACCTGTACATTACACCAACCTGTACATTACACCAACCTGTACATTACACCAACCTGTACATTACACAAACCTGTACATTACACCAAACCTGTACATTACACCATCCTGTACATTACACAAACCTGTACATTACACCATTCTGTACATTACACCAACCTGTATAATACACCAACCTGTACATTACACCAACCTGTACATTACGCCAACCTGTACATTACACCAAACCTGTACATTACACCAACCTGTATAATACACCAACCTGTACATTACACAAACCTGTACATTACTCCAACCTGTACATTACACAAACCTGTACATTACACCATTCTGTACATTACACCAACCTGTATAATACACCAACCTGTACATTACACCAACCTGTACATTACGCCAACCTGTACATTACACCAAACCTGTACATTACACCAACCTGTATAATACACCAACCTGTACATTACACCAACCTGTACATTACACCAACCTGTACATTACACCAATCTGTACATTACGCAAACCTGTACATTATGCAAACCTGTACATTACACCAAACCTGTACATTACACCAAACCTGTACATTACACCATCCTGTACATTACACCAAACCTGTACATTACACCAAACCTGTACATTACGCAAACCTGTACATTACACCAAACTTGTACATTACACCAACCTGTACATTACACCAACCTGTACATTACACCAACCTGTACATTACACCAACCTGTACATTACACCAACCTGTACATTACACCATTCTGTACATTACACCATCCTGTACATTACACCAACATGCACATTACACCAACTGGTACATTACACAGATCTGTACATTACACAAACCTGTACATTACACAAACCTGTACATTACACAGATCTGTACATTACATTGCAGGTTAGAGATCTCTGAGAATAAACGGGTACATACTGTGGCTGGAGGCTACTGTGCAGGTACACACATTCATCACACAGTGAACCTGACTGGTGGAATCACAAATCACGTGTCCATTCTGTGTACATTCTACGTCAGAACGACAGGACTCTCAGGAAACATAGCCTACGGTTACGTAAAAATGACGTCATTGGCACTGCTCCGCAGCGAATCAAAATAACAGTTTCGGAATGTTTAAGATTTTTTTTTTATTAGTTGAAAACTTAACGGCTCAAATAAATATCAGATAGATTTAGAATTGTACGATAAACAAGACAAAATATTTCTGGAACATTCAACTTGTATATTTTGCTGAAAATATTTTATCTTTCATTTGATAGAAGATCCCAAGTAAACACACCACTTTTTAAGGTCATAGGACATCCACGATTTTGGACGCACCAAATGAAGTGGGATTTTCTATCATTTGATCAAGCAATGTCAGTCGGCCATTAATACATGAAATGCACCAATAAAAAGATGGGTTTTTTTTAAAGATTTCAATTTTTGTGTAATGTTTTTCCATGGAATTTTCACGTAAAGATCTATAAGTAATGCAAAAAATAACGGTGGTTTGATAGGAAAATTTTGTGATGAATATGGGTTTTTATTAATACCTAAACATTTACAAACAATTTTACAGAATTCTTTAACAAAATTTTTTGTTATTATCTTATGTCCTTAATTTATTTTATGGAAATGTTAACAGGTTAACAGGTCAAATTCTTACCAATAATAACGACAAATTCTTACCAATAAAAACGACAAATTCTTACCAATTCTAACCAATAAAAACGACAAATTCTTACCAATACTAACGTCAAATTCTTACCAATACTAACGTCAAATTCTTAACAATAATAACGACAAATTCTTTCCGATAAAAACGACAAAGTTTTACCGATAATAGCGACCAATTCTTACCAATACTAACGTAAAATTCTTACCAATAAATACGACAAATTCTTACTAATAAATACGACAAATTCTTACCATTAATAGCGACAAATTCTTACCAATAATAACGACAAATTCTTACCATTAATAACGACAAATTCTTACCATTAATAACGACAAATTCTTACCAATAAATACGACAAATTCTTACCAATAAATACGACAAATTCTTACCAATAATAACGACAAATTCTTACCTATAAATACGACAAATTCTTACCAATAAAAACGACAAATTCTTACCAATTCTAACCAATAAAAACGACAAATTCTTACCAATACTAACGTCAAATTCTTACCAATAAAAACGACAAATTCTTACTAATAATAACGACAAATTCTTACCATTAATAACGACAAATTCTTACCATTAATAACGACAAATTCTTACCAATAAATACGACAAATTCTTACCAACACTAACGTCAAATTCTTACCAATACTAACGTCAAATTCTTAACAATAATAACGACAAATTCTTTCCGATAAAAACGACAAAGTTTTACCGATAATAGCGACCAATTCTTACCAATACTAACGTAAAATTCTTACCAATAAATACGACAAATTCTTACTAATAAATACGACAAATTCTTACCATTAATAGCGACAAATTCTTACCAATAATAACGACAAATTCTTACCATTAATAACGACAAATTCTTACCATTAATAACGACAAATTCTTACCAATAAATACGACAAATTCTTACCAATAAATACGACAAATTCTTACCAATAATAACGACAAATTCTTACCTAAAAATACGACAAATTCTTACCAATAAAAACGACAAATTCTTACCAATTCTAACCAATAAAAACGACAAATTCTTACCAATACTAACGTCAAATTCTTACCAATAAAAACGACAAATTCTTACTAATAATAACGACAAATTCTTACCATTAATAACGACAAATTCTTACCATTAATAACGACAAATTCTTACCAATAAATACGACAAATTCTTAACAATAATAACGACAAATTCTTACCATTAATAAAGACAAGAATGAGAATGGCCTTCATAGTAGTTCTTGAATGGCTGTTGATAGTGGGGAGAGTAAAGCTCAGATAACAAGAATACTCCTTAAATATAGGTTCAGAAGATACGAAAGGTTACAAAGTGATATCGTATTTTGTGACTGTAGCACGTATTCGCATATTCGTGTACTCTCAATTCCAAATTTATCTGAGTTCTCATATTGTTTCTCCAAAATTTGTATTCAACTCGATAACTCCTAGATAAGACGAAAACAGTGACTGGGTTGTGTGAGGTGTGGTTTCACTTTAAAACATTTGTTTGTTTCATTTTCTGAATTTTATCTAATTTAAATTCGTGTTTCCAATATTTTGATTTTATACTTTAGAATTATGGAGTTTCATGTTTTACATTTCAAAATAATCATTTTCAAATTTCAAAATGATCTTTTCTTCATGCAAGATTCTAGAAAACTTTAATATGATTAAGCGTGCATTTGTTACCTAAAACATCATGAAACATTTATATTATAACCGTTAAATCAAGACATGAAGCAGTTATTTGTCAAAACAGATGTTTATACACATATTAAAGTAACCAAATGTACACGGATTTATATACATCTAGGGACATTGGTAAAGTGTTTTACCTGCGTTCAACGCAGTGGTCACGCAATTTGTAGTCTTAAAGCAACGTCTCTCTCTCTCTCTCTCTCTCTCTCTCTCTCTCTCTCTCTCTCTCTGAAATAGCACTGTTTCATTGTCATGGATTTTTGGTCACATGTAATTTACATGTCCCATTGTCCCAATCTGATAAATCGATAACGGTAAGCCTTGCTTTGGGTCATTTTAACTGGTATCCTGTCAATATAACTAAATCCATTCAGATAATGATCGATAGTTTTCTCCTCGCTTTATAAATGGTTTTAAATCAAACTTCCTGGTGTGCAACTGTAACGCGCTACAAACTTACTAAATAGGATGTGTAATAACAAATGACAATAGATGACGACAGAAATTTTATCTGGCGTTCGTTGCAATATTTTCTTAATCCGTATCAAGTTTAAATGAGTTTTTATTCTATCGAAATACAACGGATAAAGATCAACAGAGATATCCGGTATTGTAGTCTTTCTACACCAGGTTAACAAGTGTGACTCGGGTGAACGAGGGTATCAAAAATGGCGCGAAGTTGTCAAGAATACTTCCTCTTTGTTAGAACTCTTCAAATTCCCACGACATTAACCAATCAAAAGTCTTCCGGGTTTCGTTTCATTCATGACTATTACAAAAATTCCCAGTATTACTATCGATTTAAAAAAAAAAATTCATCATGTAGTTACGTGAGTGAGGCATTGTACAAACTTTAGCATGTTCCTGGTTGTGTTAGATATATATACATGTGTTGCGTAGGAATGAATTCGTAAATTCCAAAAAAAAAAAAAAAAAAAAAAAAAAAAAAAAGTGGGGAGTTTAATTCGCGTAAAAGGAACGTATTTCAGGGCTTGCTATTGGACAGATTAGAAAATGTTTATTTTTCAGATCGGAAATACCGGGCATGGTCTCGAAGTTGGACTGTGATTGTGAAACGGGTCGTAAACTTCAAACTGGATAAAGGTAACAATACGTACATTGACAATTAAACAATTTTTTTTAAAAAGCACGACAAACATTTTAAAAATATTTCAATTTTTTATGTTGCATAATTATACATGTATTCAAAGATGGGCAGAGGAACTGGACATTTTTTTTACAGCCATAAAAAAAAAACGTAGATGACAATACTGTTAATAGCATTATCCAAACATTTAAGTGGAAATCAAAATTTCGTTGTAAAACCAAACACAATCACAAAATAGATTCCCTTCCGCGCTGGGCCACACTACACCCCAGTAACTGGACGTCGGTGGAACTGACTCTTTGGCTGGAGTACGTGGCGAAGGAATACAAGATGGATGTCGAGACCACATACAACTTGGTGGACAGTTTTCAGGATTTGGACGGTCGCCGTTTGCTCCAAATGTCCCAGGATGATTTCCGCGGAATCAACGAACAACATGGAGAATTTTTATACGATATATTTAGACAGATGTGTATCGTAGGTAAAATAGCTTATTTTGTTGTTGTTGTTGTTGTTTTTTTAATATAGTTTTTAGAAAGAAAATAGTTTCAGGTATGTCTCAATATCATTGATATTTTTGTGGAGGTTATAACATTTCATTAATTGTTTCCAGTCCCAAAATAACTTTATATTATTGAGCAATACCAATACCAATATTAATTATAATCATCAATTATAAACGAAGTGACAAACGATGATTTTGGATTACTACGGCGACAAGAAAATTAAGAAGAACTTCTCACTGCTTAAATTTGTTAAAATCGGACTGTAATAAATATCTTATTGAAAATTGTTGCTGATTTTAAATGATATTTATTATAGTTGAAAACAATTTCATGAATTTCAATTTTAAAGTAATTCTAGTTAATGTGAAGATTAATTTATTTTCTTTCTTATTTTAAATATCTCGGAGGTAATTTTTTGTGATTTTTTTTTAATTCATAGGAATCAAAAGTTTGTGAGCAATTTCCTAAATCTGCAGTCTTTCATATCTCAGTTATACCAATACCATCTTTGTCTTATTTGTCAACTGAATACAATTGTTGATGACCAAATGATACAATTAATAAGTGAAATAACAAATTATAAGATACACAAAATAACTCTAGCAGCCACAGAAAGCAGACACAATTAAGTGTGTTTTTTGTTCGGTTGTGTCTGACTGGGATGGTAGTTTATTATCCATTATCACACAACGTGCTTTCAAAAACGTGCAATCGTCTCCATTTGTCTTATGTCGAAAATCCAAATTTTAAACCTTTCAACGGTGTCGTTTTTTTTAACTCCATTTATGCTATTTTTCATACTTTTTATTGTTAAATCATACCGTTTTTAATTTTGTATACAACAGGATATCTACTCTTCCTGGGTACCTGATCCCACCTCTGAGGTTTTTTTTTATGGGGTCCGTGTTTGTCCTACTCTTAATTTTGTATTTTTTATAGGATTTATGAGATTGATCACTGTTCGTTATCTTCATTTTTTTAATTTTAATTTATTACATACAGAAGAAATTTTCGTTTATTTTCTGAATTCAAAACCGTCTGTAATACCACCAGCGGAAACCAATGCTGTACAATATGCATACTCTTCAGATGAACAGTTTCCCGGGATGGGGACTGTGAGTTTACTGCCCCCTATAGCGGAGAGAAGCCGGTCAGCCACGCCCTCACCCACGGGGTCCAAAGGGAGCCACGAGGAGGGAAACGGCAAGTTAGAATTAATGTTAATCAGTCCTCACAATACTCATAAATAAAAATCCCCAAAATACAGTAAAAAGAAAAGTGACAACAATTCCAAATTTGTTTCGGAAAAATCTGTTTAAATGAGTAATTTTAGAAGTATGATAAATAATTGTAAATATGTATGCTACTTTATGATCGATGTTACATGTAGCAATGTGTGGATACATGTAGCAATGTGTGGATACATGTAGCAATGTGTGAATACATGTAGCAATGTGTGGATACGTGTAACAATGTGTGGATACGTGTAGCAATGTGTGGATACGTGTAACAATGTGTGGATACGTGTAGCAATGTGTGGATACGTGTAGCAATGTGTGGATACATGTAGCAATGTGTGGATACGTGTAACAATGTGTGGATACGTGTAGCAATGTGTGGATACGTGTAGCAATGTGTGGATACGTGTAGCAATGTGTGGATACATGTAGCAATGTGTGGATACGTGTAGCAATGTGTGGATACGTGTAGCAATGTGTGGATACGTGTAGCAATGTGTGGGTACGTGTAGCAATGTGTGGATACGTGTAGCAATGTGTGGATACGTGTAGCAATGTGTAGATACGTGTAGCAATGTGTGGATACGTGTAGCAATGTGTGGACATCTTTAGAATACAACACCTTGTACATCACAAAGACACCTCATTTGTTACTTCCATTAAGTTTGTATATATATACATGTAATGCACTCACTATGTAAGCGTGTACTTCAGTACTTCAAAGTTTTTCAAACTGAATGTTTCTGCATTACATGAAAAATTACATCTTCATAGGATGACCAATACTATAAATAGATGTGCAGCACTTTAAGCTGAAAGTGCTGTGTTCTGTAATTTCACATGTAAAATGTTCAGATTTTTAAAACAGCCTCTTGTGCAGAAGAAAGTCTTCTAGGTACATTTGTAAATATTACTGTATTTTAAAATTTCAGGAATTCGGGATAAAGAGAAAGACTCCTCAAACAAATAAAGAAATAAAAGTGAAAACTACAGGATGTCTGTTTTGGAATTTTGTTTTGGATTACTGTTGGAAAACGTGTTTATATTTTGTTATTGTTAGTCATTACATAATCTGATGTCTTATGAAATAGTTGTAGAAGCAACATGTGGTTACATTTTTGGTTTTTTTTCTTCTTCTACAGATCCCATATCTACAGATTCATGCAAAGAATCTTGATAAGGAGCACACGTTCTGTTTCAGGTGGCAATATTGACATAAAGACTACTTCAAAGCTCAAATAATTATAAACCGAATTCTCGCAATCCTTCAATGAATTTTCTAGATGATATATATAGAGAAGTTGCATTTGCATCTACAAAAAAAATAGATGTACGGCCTCACGAGCGTTAATACACGGATACATCCAATGAAATATTAGTCTGACATCTATCTCCCCATTTATGGTCCGAAATGAAGTCGGCCATTATCATGATGCTCACCCTTGCCATCTTTAAAAATTCTATTTCTGTTTTAAAGAGAATAATTTCTTAAAGGCATATATAATGTATCTGTACCTTTGATTCATGATGTATATTATGAAAACTAGAATATTGGAATGAATTTGTCTGGGAACATAGTTTCACAGAAGCATCTCGCTTTCAACTGACAATTGATTGGATTTAAATGGGCAGAGAATTATCAAACACACGCTTCTGGTTCATCAAAGAAATTAAATTTCATGGGGTTTAATAAATTATATGTTATAAGCATAATGCATTCATTGTTCAAACATGTTAAATGATTATTGACCATGGGCTAGTAAAGGTAATAGGTGGCCCCCTAGGGATTTTTGCAAACAAGTATTTTTTAAAAGTATATAGTCCCTTGAATACAAATCAAATTGTTTGACATTTTACGTTGGGGCGTGTACGAGTATTGGGCAAAAACATAAACTTATCTCTATGAATCATTTAATCTGGCTAAGATACCGCATACTTCATTTTCGAGAAGTGTTTCTAAGAATAGAGATAAAGGTGATGAGTGAATAAGAAATTACGAATTATCTCCCTTCCTGGCACTCTGGTTTTAGCTACGGACTACTCCGTTTACATGATCAGGATATAGGGCTCACGGCGGGTGTGTCCGGTCGACAGTGGATGCTTACTCGTCCTAGGCACCTGCTTCAATCTCTGGTATGTCCAGGGGTCTGTGTTTGCCCAACTCTCTATTTGTATTACTTATAAGATTCATGAAATTGATTACTGTTCGTTATCTTCACCTTTCATCTTAAAACCGCACACAATAAAGGGGAGGTCACGTAATGTACACACATTTATCTAGAGCATGATCTTCCCTTCTACGTCCATAAGTGAAACGCAAACAAACGAATAAAATACAAGCGCAAACAAATCCTTAGCGTGACTAAACCTCTGATCACACGAATTTACTCGCACATTGCATCAGATCAAGCATATTTACTTGCACTACATATACGACCATGTAAACATACTATGACTGAGGAGGGAAAAAATCTGCGTGTTTAGGGTTTTGTTCAAGTAAGCTCAGAGTCACGTGTTAAACTCCAGACATGTGATGGGTTGATAATTTGCAGATGATTGGGTACTTAAAATTTTCTTTATATAATCAGTTTACAAGCATCAAGTAACCTTCAAATATTCAACAATTTAATGATGTGATCATGTATACCCACGGTCTACTATTGGCATACTATTGTCAAATCAGACACTTTGTTTAAAACATTGCTCTGACGTCATTCTAAACTGTCTGATAGAACTGTATTCGATATATATCCATGCTCACCAACGGCCCCGATAGTCTAATGGTATCGATACCTGCATTCCGTCAACTCTTAGACGTTTTAACGGTAACTCCATACTCGCATCATTATTTGATAAAAGTTTAAAATGTGTATTTATTTCAATTCATTTTAGTTAAAACTAATGAATTATCAAATAAAATATATAGGTCATCACACTTTAAGTTGCGAGACAATCATATATCATCGTCAGAAAATTGCAAATTTCCTTCCAACATCATTATCATTTTTTTTTTTATATAAAATCTGGTTAAAACGATATAATAGTATATATTCATAATAATTTCATGGAGCTGTTTCTATACAAAACTATTTTAAAATTTTGTAATAAAATGAAGAAAATCTATTGCATAATGTACTTGATAAAGGATTCAATGAAGACAGAGTTATTGCCCTGACATTCGATATTTTGAATCATATTATTGATTATTTATATCATCTAAGTTAAATATTTTATGTTTAACAAGATCTTTTACAATAACCATTAGAAATGACTCCAACAAAAGTTATGGTAATATAACAAATAAATCTATATAGATATTTGATTTGACTGTTCCTTCACCAAGCATCTGGCATTAAAAGTGATAGTCACAGACCTTTTGATATGACTTAAATCATACAGGTTCCGTGTCACGATAAAAAACTTTCCCTGTTACGCCCTGAGTCTCATACATGTACATAAGTCAAAACAAACATGTGGCACTTCACCAACACATAAAACAGCAAACAAAACAGCAAAAAAAAATTAAAAAAACCCAAGAAAAACAACAACAAAAACACAAACAAATAAAACATCAAACAAATAAAACATCAAACAAATAATAAAAAAAAAATAAAAAAAATAAATAAAACATCAAACAAATAAAACAACAAATAAAACATCAAACAAATAAAACATCAAACAAATAATAAAAAAAAAAAACAACAACAAATAAATAAAACATCAAACAAATAAAACATTAAACAAATAAAACAACAAATAAAACATCAAACAAATAAAAAAACCAAATAAAACATCAAACAAATAAAACAACAAACAAATAAAACAACAAATAAAACATCAAACAAATAAAACTACAAACAAATAAACAAATAAAACAACAAATAAAACAATGTATAATCATAATCATTTACAAATTTGTGGCTTAATGAATTTACTGTTATGAAGAATGTACCTGATTAATGAATGTACCTGTCATGAAAATCATAATGGGATTTACATCGAGAAACTAGAATTCATCTGACATTTTCCTTGCGCAGATTTGTTCGTTTCCTACAACCCCTTCCCTTTAAGAAATGTACAATAATAAACAATGATAATGACGGGTTTAATAGAAGACTTCAATTGACCCCTGCAATACAGCGCCCCGTTTTAAACGATATTTCAATTTTTGTCTCGGGTGTGCAATACAAAATCAATGACGGAGAATTTAGAAAGCCTTGACATCATTTGATTTTAATATGCACACCGCCTGACTTCAAATTATTTTTTTATCTTTGAGAAAGGGCGATGTAAATTCCCTTTTATTGTATGAAGTGGTAACGAGTAATTTAGATTTAAGAAGCATTCGGTGCAACTTGTAATTTGAGAGCATTCTAGTGCATGTTATTGAAATCCACCAGTCGTCTTGGAGGTCTTAATGAAAGGATACTTCCCAAGGTCCTCCAAAACAACTCTCAAACAACACTTAGTGTTATATAACAACCCAAAGACGTGAAATAGGAATTTTATGAAGTGTGAAAATCTTCAATACTTTAAAGACAGTGATTGCCCATTATGAACCTATAACGCGAAACATAAATTTGGCAACTGAAGAGACATTATTTATCGAAATGCGCATCTGGTGCATCAAAATTGGTACCGTATAAGTTTTTACATTTGGTACATTAATTAATCTTTTTATTGTCTAAGCCATACATCTTATCATATATGTATGGCGATGAACAAAAAACATATGATATATCAACGCATTTTGACGGAGAACTTTTAAACAAGGATTTCTCACTTGGGTATCCGACCCACAAATGCATCTATTTTCACAGAAGTCAATATCTGTAACATAAATCTTTTGTGAAAATAATGTCTAAATTTTAGTGAGATAAAAATGGCAGGGAGAGCACAGGTGCTTGTGGACAGGACTTCCGGTACCCCCCTTCTTTTATTTTTAAATGTTCAATTCCTTGGGTATTTTGGACGTATTTTTGATAAAATATGTAACTTCAGAGTTTATCTATTTCAATGGAATACACAAATCTCGCATAGAAACCGTTTTTAAAAATGTCATATCACCGATCATAATATATGAACAAGCACAGGTGCTTGTGGACAGGACTTCCGGTACCCCCCTTCTTTTATTTTTAAATGTTCAATTCCTTGGGTATTTTGGACGTATTTTTGATAAAATATGTAACTTCAGAGTTTATCTATTTCAATGGAATACACAAATCTCGCATAGAAACTGTTTTTAAAAATGTCATATCACCGATCATAATATATGAACAAGGTGTGCAACTCAGCCAGCGACATGTTGAAAAAATCTACACCTCGCTGAGAAATCCTATCGAAAAAACACCAATAATGCATATACCAACTGAAAAGAACGGTCATTCTAAATCTACTGATGATTCGTGGATTAAATGCATCGCTATTTGGTGCGCAATAACTACTTCACACCGCTCAATTTCATCGTTTTAACCTCGCCACTTCTCATTTCTGACAATAACGAACGGAAGTTGTAATGCTGGAATATTTCTGTCGCAGCCAACTATTTTTAGAACGAGAAAACCCGGGACGAGGTCTTCCGAATACCGTTAGCTACACGAAAAGGGAAGAGAATACCGATCATAGTAATCAAGTCAAGCCAAAGAGGGTCATACATGTAATTTCATTTAACTGGTCAAGTCGATTGTGGAAAGACTAGCACATCCACAAATATAATTAAAAACACCATTATGATCCAAATCATATCGTATAGGGTTAAGAGTTTACAATGATAGTATATTTGGATATATTAAAAGTGGTATGGTTCCAATAATGTGTAAGTGTGCACATTATTGTGGAAAGATGCACAACCGATTTGAAATATTTTGATCGGTATTCTCTTTCCTTTTCGTGTAGCTAATGGTATTCGGAAGACCTCGTCCCGGGTTTTCTCGTTCTAAAAATAGTTGGCTGCGACAGAAATATTCCAGCATTACAACTTCCGTTCGTTATAGTCAGAAATGAGAAGTGGCGAGGTTAAAACGATGAAATTGAGCGGTGTGAAGTAGTTATTGCGCACCAAATAGCGATGCATTTAATCCACGAATCATCAGTAGATTTAGAATGACCGTTCTTTTCAGTTGGTATATGCATTATTGGTGTTTTTTCGATAGGATGTCTCAGCGAGGTGTAGATTTTTTCAACATGTCGCTGGCTGAGTTGCACACCTTGTTCATATATTATGATCGGTGATATGACATTTTTAAAAACGGTTTCTATGCGAGATTTGTGTATTCCATTGAAATAGATAAACTCTGAAGTTACATATTTTATCAAAAATATATACGTCCAAAATACCCAAGGAATTGAACATTTAAAAATAAAAGAAGGGGGGTACCGGAAGTCCTGTCCACAAGCACCTGTGAGGGAGAGTGGACGATGCCCAGATCTCTTCAAAGGGATTATAATTTTTTATCTGAGTTATCTCCTCTTTTATTTACAAATAAAGATTAAAGTTTTTCTTAATTTGTATGATGACCTTTACTTTTTGTTTTTGCATATTTTAAAAGAATCTTTTCAACATGAGCTTCCGTTGGAAATCATATTTTGATTGACTTTATATGTCAGAAATGTAATTTTTCATAGGGATTAATGTTAATCTCTATGGCAGATAATTCTTATATATATCTTTTCAATTTTGAACATTCTTTTGGCGAATCACTGTGTAAGTTAATTATCTTTCATTGGATGCAAGGATTTGCTGGACATAACAATTCTTGAAAAACACACTGGGTGTTTCGTGGATCGGATAACACAGTATATAAATAATATAAATATTTCCCCAAGTTTCAAAATTCATGGGAGTTCGAGCGTGCTGGGTCTTTTCGGTTAATAGTGTCAAATGCTTTCTTAAACTCTACAAAATAACAATATAATCTCTTTTGTTGTTAAAAAGGTTATATTTATAATTGATGATAGATCTGTTTGAGACTGAAATCCAAATTAATCATCCGTTATGTCATTTTTGTAAGACATTTTTGTAAGAGAAGTCTTTAAAATTGAAGTCAATAACTTACAAAAACAACTGACTAGACTAATACAATTTTCTGGATCTGACATATCATCCTTTTTATGTAGTGGAACATTTTATGGATTCTGACAATGTATGAGGAAAATACCCGTCGTAGAAATCAATATTCTATTAGAAGAAATTCTGAATAAAAGGGAAACTATACCTCTAGAATTCAATGAAATATTTAATCAACAGTAAATCAGCTCCAGGTGATTTTTCTCGTTTTAATTAATTAGTTTATATTCAATTAAAGTTTGAAAATCACAGTGACAGGAGCTATACCCCAAAATTTGTACATCCTATCCGACCCCACAAACTGAACAGAAATGGTGTCCAGGAAAATACACTGTAGTGTTACTAGGGACAGATTCTTATGCAATGTGTTGAATTTGATGTTCGAAAAATTCGAAGCTTCATTTTTGATGCTATGATAAATAAAATGCAAAACGGAACATTGAGAAGTTTGGTGTCCAACACCTTCTTACTATCACCATGGTTACTGACTTTCTCAAAGGATTAGGGAGGAATCATTCAACCTACAACTCTTTTATTGATTGCTGTTAATCTCTTACTATTGGAGAAAGCAATAGGATTGATTGATTGATTGAATGTTTATCGTTCTGCTCGAGAATATTTCACTCATATGGAGACGTCACCACTGCCGGTGAAGGGCTGCAAAATTTAGGACTATGCTCGGTGCAAAGGGCACTGAGGACCTATTCTAACCCGGATCCCTACGGAATGAAAGCAATAGGGGAGGATAACTAGGAATGAAGACAGTAAAACATATGAGGATACATATAGTAAATGACCCTGTCCACAATCATATCAAAAGCAAACAAAACAAAAATATTAGGAGCAGCGAGAAACTTTCAAAAATTCAATTCCAACTTTGCATTCACATGTACATCTCTTACATACTTTTTAAAAAAGAGACACATGGACCACATCGCTCACCTGAGCCATATTGATCCTGTCGTTTCTCAAGGTCAACACCAAAGTATAACAAGATCTTGTTAAAAAGAATCTATACAGTATACAAAATATGAAAGCCCTACCTTAAATAGTTCATGAGATATTGAATAGGTCGGGTTTTTCTTAAAGTAGTTCAAACTCCAAGGTCAAAAGATCAAACACCATTGTGTCGCAATGTCTTGCCATCAAGAATCTATATACAAAATATGTTTTACGGCGTGACCGTGTTTGAGGGCGAAGCAAACAAATTTTGGCATTAGTATCTATATCCAAAACAGAACAAAAACAACCCGAAGTTAGCACGAGGACGGAGCTGTATCAAAGCATCCTAATTTTGGATATTTGATCCGCCTATATATTGAACGCGGGAAATATAAGGCAATTGATGTTAACAGTACATTGTGACGTCATATTCAGCGTCGTTATTTAGCAAATTTACAAACATAGCGTTTGAACCACAACAACAAACATGGCGTTAATGGTGGAATGATTATATATGATTAAGAAAATAAGATTTACATGCTTTTACGAATTTTATGTAACATCTCAGAACGACGTGAACTAGGGTAGACGAGATTCAAAATGGAGGAATACATGTCCATGCGCTAGTATTCGAATCGACACCATTAGGTACATGTACCAAACTTTTCAAGTTCAATAGGTATGGTTTAATTTTTCATTATTTTCCTTTTAAACATGTATATACGTGTTACCTATAGGGAGAGCTCCGCTCTCATGGCCCTTCGGGCCGTGAGAGGGCTTCGCCCTCTATGAAAGCGTTACCTAAAATGTTCCTTATACTTAATAGAGGGCGAAGCCCTCTCACGGCCAGAAGGGCTCTCCCTATAGGTAACACGTATATACATGTTTAAAAGGAAAATATAGAAATCCAATGAAATATTAAACCATACCTATGGAACTTGAAAATGTTGGTCCCAATGGCGTCGATTCGAATACTAGCGCGTGGACATGTATTTCTCCATTTTGAATATCGTGTACCCAAGTTAACGTCATTCTGAGATGTTACATGAAATCTGTAAAAGCTTGTAAATCTTATTTTCTCAATCATATATAATCACTCCTCGATTTAAAAAGACTTTTGGAAATTTAAAGGCTGGGTGACGTTTGTCAGTTTTTCAGTATAAAGGTGGCAAAGATGACCAGATTTCGCACATACTAAAAGGGCCGTCATCTGTCGTTTGGTCGTCCGCGGGGTGAAAAAGTTAAATCTATAAAGAATACAAAATTAAGACTAAGGCATTCCAGATCATACCCGGGCATTTTTTTTTATTGCAGAATGTTGGAATTCTTGCATGAGCGCACAGAACTGTCGTTGACCCCCCCCCCCCCCCCCCCCCCCCAATAAGAAAACTATCGACAGCACATCATGTAATTTTTTTTTTTTTTTCTATAGTGTGTAATGTGCGTAATCTCATTTACATTTTTTCAGAAGATGAAGCCAGCATTTTTAAAATCTAAATTCCAAGTCCACTGCTTCAATCAGTTCTTCACATGATTTTTATCTTTTCTGTTGTTTTCCTTTTCTCGGGATTAGGGAGACGTATTCTTTTTTCTGTTGTTTTCCTTTTCTCGGGATTAGGGAGACGTATTCTTTTTTCTGTTGTTTTCCTTTTCTCGGGATTAGGGAGACGTATTCTTTTTTCTGTTGTTCTCCTTTTCTCGGGATTAGGGAGACGTATTCTTTTTTCTGTTGTTTTCCTTTTCTCGGGATTAGGGAGAGTATTCTTTTTTCTGTTGTTTTCCTTTTCTCGGGATTGGGGAGACGTATTCTTTTTTCTGTTGTTCTCCTTTTCTCGGGATTGGGGAGACGTATTCTTTTTTCTGTTGTTCTCCTTTTCTCGGGATTGGGGAGACGTATTCTTTTTTCTGTTGTTTTCCTTTTCTCGGGATTGGGGAGACGTATTCTTTTTTCTGTTGTTTTCCTTTTCTCGGGATTGGGGAGACGTATTCTTTTTTCTGTTGTTTTCCTTTTCTCGGGATTGGGGAGACGTATTCTTTTTTCTGTTGTTTTCCTTTTCTCGGGATTGGGGAAACGTATTATTTTTTCTGTTGTTCTCCTTTTCTCGGGATTAGGGAGACGTATTCTTTTTTGTTGTTTTCCTTTTCTCGGGATTAGGGAGACGTATTCTTTTTTCTGTTGTTCTTCTTTTCTCGGGATTAGGGAGACGTATTCTTTTTTGTTGTTTTCCTTTTCTCGGGATTAGGGAGACGTATTCTGTTTTCTGTTGTTTTCCTTTTCTCGGGATTAGGGAGACGTGTTCTGTTGTTTTCCTTTTCTCGGGATTAGGGAGACGTATTCTTTTTTCTGTTGTTTTCCTTTTCTCGGGATTAGGGAGACGTATTCTTTTTTCTGTTGTATTTCTCGGGATTAGGGAGACGTGTTCATTTTTCTGTTGTTTTCCTTTTCTCGGGATTAGGGAGACGTGTTCTTTTTTTCTGTTGTTTTCCTTTTCTCGGGAGTAGGGAGACGTGTTCTTTTTTTCTGTTGTTTTCCTTTTCTCGGGATTAGGGAGACGTATTCTTTTTTCTGTTGTTTTCCTTTTCTCGGGATTAGGGAGACGTGTTCTTTTTTTCTGTTGTTTTCCTTTTCTCGGGATTAGGGAGACGTGTTCTTTTTTCTGTTGTTTTCCTTTTCTCGGGATTAGGGAGACGTATTCTTTTTTCTGTTGTTTTCCTTTTCTCGGGATTAGGGAGACGTATTCTTTTTTCTGTGGAAATGAGGGCCTCTGTTGTTGGATCTATGTGAAGGCGAAGATAACGAACAGTGATCAGTTTTATGACTCCCACAAGAAATGCATGATAAAAAGTTAGGCAAACACGGAGAAGTGGGATCGGGTGCCTAGGCGGAGTAAGCATCCCCTGTCGATCGATCACACCCGCCGTGAGCCCTATATCTTGATCAGGTAAACGGAATAATCCGCAGTCAATATCATTGTGCCGAGAACGACCTAACAATCGGTCTTAGAATTAACTCTACCAAGTTCATAGCAAAAACAAATTATGTCTCTTGGAAATTGACGAATTTTGCTTATAAAACTTAATTTTAAAAACCCTGTATGATTCGCAAAATTATCCCCCATGCAAACGATTTGATTTGTTTTACTATCTGAAAATCGTAAAAAATTATCCTCAAAAATATCCAGTAAGCTTAAAAGTTTTTAAAAGCCCAAACTATCAGCATACCTCTCTTCTCGCAATGTCCTACTAGCACAGCTCCCGACTGTCATGTTCCTGGAACAACACTCCACCAGGTCCAAAGTTGGACACATTTGTTCATGGTTTAGATAAATCTGGTAATCTGGGAAAGGAGTTGCAAGTAATGTTGACTTCAGACGTTTAAATATACATTCACGTGCTCATTTTTTCATTCAAACGTATTTGGAACCTCTATTGAAGCAAAATGTAGAACTTTCCTTTAGTACACGTTTCACACCTCGAACAAAAGATTTGTGCGTGTACCAGATAACTTGGTACACCCCTAGTCCAAGCGTCATGGTTGGGTAACCGTGCCATTGTATTTCTAATTATTAAACCAATAATTACCAATGATTGGTAACAATCAAGGAAGGGCATTGCACTTTCTGAATACGGTGTGTCAGTTAGCAGACTTGGTATGGACCATTGAATAATAAAGCAAAAACACAACATTTAGTTGGGTTGGGTGACCAACAGAAACACGAGAACAGACATGCTCTATTTTTAAAAGATATATTAACTCTCTCTCTCTCTCTCTCTCTCTCTCTCTCTCTCTCTGAGTTATCTGTTATGCCCCTCACTAACACTTTATGAAAATAGTATAGGACGTACTCACCATCTTCAGTCGCAAAGCGAAATATCCAGCAATCTATCATTTGAAACAAACTTGAAAGAAACAGGGACAGTTTTATATCACTCTGTCAGCATATCTGATCCGTTTTTGTTGGTCACCCAAATAGTCTGTTTTCAAGATCATTTTCAGAAATTTAATGATATCTAGGAAACACATGGATGTATTTTCTATCATGCCCAAAAATGTCCAAAAAATAGTTTTAGTAAGTTCTTTGCTTAAATCCATTTGAAAAGACATAGCAGACACTCTTGAAACATGGATGAAGATGTATTGAATGTGTACGAAAAACCTAATAATACTTGAAAACTACTCACTGCATCCTCATCTGGGTGTTGAATACAGGTAAACTCACCTTGAGGGCACTAATTATCAAACCCAGCCAATACAAAATTGCACCCATCAAGATAAATGCTGATGATCTTGATTAAAGGATAAAAAATACGGAAGGGTTATAATAAACCAAATAGAGACCACAAAGAGTTTTCCTTTGTCGTGTGAAACACATACTAATTTCGCTCGGCACAAAATCTCTTGGTACTCGAGAAAATTATCAACATATACGTAGTAAGTAATTAGCCCTAAAATTATCTCGCATGTCTAGTACTAGAGCTGATTCGATGGGTCCTAATTACCGGGTATTTTTTGCACCAATTTCAACGTTGGAGGCATTTATTCTTAGAATAAATAGTTTAAACAAATCTGGTAATGTGAGAATAAGAGTAGCAGGTAACACTGACGTTTATATGCATTCGCATGCCCAATTTTCGAAGAATGATCTCACCTGCTTTTTGGTGTCTGGTCGTAGAGCTGATTCGATGGATCTCAGTTATCGATTATAGGTTGTATTTCACATTACCGATTATAGGTTGTATTTCACATTACCGATATATTGGTTGTATTTCACATTACCGATTATAGGTTGTATTTCACATTACCGATTATAGGTTGTATTTCACATTACCGATTATTGGTTGTATTTCACATTACCGATTATTGGTTGTATTTCACATTACCGATTATAGGTTGTATTTCACATTACCGATTATTGGTTGTATTTCACATTACCGATTATTGGTTGTATTTCACATTACCGATTATTGGTTGTATTTCACATTACCGATTATAGGTTGTATTTCACATTACCGATTATAGGTTGTATTTCACATTACCGATTATTGGTTGTATTTCACATTACCGATTATTGGTTGTATTTCACATTACCGATTATTGGTTGTATTTCACATTACCGATTATAGGTTGTATTTCACATTACCGATTATAGGTTGTATTTCACATTACCGATTATTGGTTGTATTTCACATTCTAACATAACCTAAATATCTTAGGCTTGTCTATATGGTCTCACATTTCGATGGTTTGGATGTTAAATGCGCTTGTCTGAGTCTCTCCAACATATTCCGAAATTCTGTCAGATATTCTTCAATGTTTTAGTATGAATGAGGATATACAGGAAACCTTTCAGTTGTTTGCTGTTAAATGTGGGTGGACTCTTTGACAAACAGAAGGGCGTAACCTTAAACCTATAGAATGCATCGGATGATAAGATCTCGGTTTTTGAATTTTCATCGGGATTTTCCAGTACCCTTTACAAAAGTTAATTTTGGAAAAGAACTCCCTGTTGCTAATCTTTATCATAATTTCATCCAGGTCGAACATTGAATCTGGATCAAAATACACGAAGTTACCTTATGAAAGGTGAAAATAATGAACACTGATTAATCTCTTAACTCCTATAAACAATACAAAATAGAGATTTCGGCAAACACGGACTCCTGGATATACCAGAGGTGGGATCAGGTGCCTAGGAAGAGTAAGCATCCCCTGTCGGCCGGTCACACCCGCCGTGAACCCTATATCTTGATCAGGTAAACGGAGTTATCCGTAGTTAAAATCATTGTGCCAAGAACGGCATAACAATCGGCATGAAACACGTCAGACAGCATTTGACCCAATGATAGGTTGTTTTGTGTTTTGGCAAACTAGATCGTTATAACGACCATAGAATTTAAAAAAAACGACGCAAATACATTATTTAAAGAAGCCACAGCTAGTCTATGCTTCAACACCTGAATATAGACTGAACTCTCTGATTATGGATGTTGCCAATCAAGCCTCTTTAAACCACCACGGGTCATGGATGACATACCTTTAAAATCATGCCACCAGTTCCTTAAGCTCAAATTTACAAACAAAGGAATAGATGCCATCAACATAAGCAACATTCTTCGTCATAAAATAGTTCAGTCGTGTATTCAAACTTATTTTAAGTTCAAGTCTACACCCAGTATTTCCTACAAATATACTTCTACTATTGCATCCAAACTTTTTAATTATGAACAAACTTTGTAGTGGTTAGATACAGAGCATCTTATACTTAATCCGCCTACGTGTTCTTGTTCATCTTCTTTCAACTATATTCCAGCTGGACATGCCATTACTAGTGATGTTGATATAGTTGAAAATGAGGACCTCAAATCACTTATTCTAAAAGGTCCTACCGGTAGATACTGAGAACATCGGTCTTTCAATTTTCGACAGAACCTCATCTCTATTATGAATTATGTCGAGGATTATGCCAGACGATGGGCTAAATATGAAAAAGAACTTGATACATTGTCAAGATGGATTAAAAGTATAAGAGGAATATTACAATCCCGTATCAGACATAATAAAACAAAAGTACGTACCATCTATCCTTCTGTGTTTAGTGAACCAGAAGTAATAAAAGAATTAGATAGGTTACATGAGGAATATATTTTGGTTCCAGCTGATAAAGCTTGTAGCAACATTGTATTTGTCTGTAAGGCTAATTCTTACAACTGCATTTTAAACAAACTTGGCATTAATTCCACTTTTGGTAATCGTACTTATACTCCCACTGCCCTTTCAAAAGATGAGATTCTTCAAAATCATGCTTCAGTTTTACACACATTTAATATCCCAGTCAATGGGTCGAATGAATATGTGTTACCGTACATTGTACCTACATGTATACTGGATTCCTAAACTACATAAAAACCCTTACAAAAAGATGCATTGCTGGATCCAGTAAGTGCTCTACTAAGCCCCTATCTTTGCTCCTCACGAAAATATTAACAACTGTGAAGGAGAAAGTTCAAAATTACTTACAGAAGTGGTGTAAATCAAATGTGGATTCTAAAACATTCTAAAGAACTTTTATTAACATTGAAATCGCAAAACTTTTCTCAGATCAACATCAAAACCTATGGTTTTTCAACAATTTACACAACTAGTCCTCAAGATAAATTAAAAAGTAGACTTTTTGACATCATAGATAGCTGTTTCTTCAACAAAAATGGAAAACGGAAATATTCATATCTAGTGATCAGTCATCCAAAATTTACTTTGTTAAACACCACTCTGATTCCACGCACAGGTATTCTGAAGTTGAAATTAAAAATATGCTATAGTTCCTCATTGACAATATCTTCGTGATCTTTGGTGATCAGGTCTTCCAACAGTCTGTTGGAATTCCCATGGGCACGCATTGTGCTCCTTTGTTAGCTGACCTGTTTTTATATTCATATGTAGCAGAATTTATTCTGAAACTTCTACTTGAGAAGAAAAAAGATCTTGCTGTGGCCTTCAATTCGACATTTAGATATATCAACGACGTTTTATCTACAGTCTCATTTAGCAAATTCTATGGTTGTTATAACGCTCTAGTTTACCAATACAACCTATCACTGGGTCAAATGCTGTCTGACGTGTTTCATGCGGATTGTTAAGCCGTTCTTGACACACTGATTTTGACTACGGATAATCTCGTTTACCTGATCAAGATATAGGGCTCACGGGGGTGTGACCGGTCGACAAGGGATGCTTACTCCTCCTAGGCACCTGATCCCACCTCTGGTATGTCCAGGGGTCCATATTTGCCCAGGTATCTATTTTGTATTGCTTCTAAGAGTTATGAGATCGATCACTATTCGCTATCTTCACCTTTCATCGTACTACCGTCTGATTTCTTTGCTACGACCATCGAGCTAGTACAAGGTGATTCCGACGGTTCAATGACGTTCATATCGATCATGTTTTATGTCATCTCGCATTGCACCCCTAGCTGCGCAAGAAATCGGGTACGGTATGTTTCTAATTGGTTAAACATACTTAATTAAATTGGGTTTCCCGATAGATCTGTAAACACATCCGGAAATTCTTGCAGTAAGTTATTTACACGTTTGTTGATCAAATGATAATGAATCATTTATCTTGACGTTGAAAAAAAAGCTTTCATAGATAAATATGCAACAAATATTCGCTATGTGCTCTATTCCTCCTTCTCTTTGGGTGCCTTTACTTTCGTTCGATCACTTTAAATGGACTTATCTTCTGCACGAAGATTTTATTTCCATCCGTTGAAAGAAGGATAAAAACATAAACACCAACTCAAGTGTTGTCGACTTGGTTTTCTGGCCGTAATTTCTTTTGTATCGCTGTCCTGATTTCTGCCGTTCTTTCTGGGTGAGTTCACATGTGTTTACTAGTCTTTCTTTCCTTACAAATCTTGCTCGTGACTGGTAATGTCTGTATAAAAGTTCTTTCTCCACACTAAACTATATCTCAACACTGCATGTATCTTCAATCTGTTTCTTTCTGCCATATTCTGCACATCCGCGGTAGACCTTCAGTAAGCTGCATCATCCTGTCCTCGCTGATATCTGTGTCCCCTAAACCTGTAATGTTAAGTTTTCCATTGACGGCCCCTCCTATCAGGAAGGGTGTGTTCACATGAGATATCAACCTGGCCGCCTTTGACACAACACTCTTTTCAGTGAGTATACAAGCAGAGCAATGTGTTTTCCATCAGATGTGTATGAATCATCAACCAAGACAGGGATTTTAATCCTCAAAGTGCCATAGTTCCGATAGATTTTAATTCACAATAATGTTGGCTCCGTTATGCTCCCGACTTGTAGTTCTTTGTAGAGGTTGTTGGTTTTTTGGGTTTTTTTTTTTTTTTTTTTTTGGTTATTCTTCTTTTTAAAAGAGTTTTTTGTTAAATGCTTTACCTTACCACAAAAGTAACATTTTCTGTAACCTTTCCTCTGTCTGTGTGATGTTTGTTACAGGCGTAACAATTTCTGTTACCTTTCTGCTGTCTCTGTGATGTTAAAGTTCTGGTGAACCTGGTCCATCCTTTGAAGCATTTCTGTTAGGTTTTTTTTTTTTATTCAATTACTGAAGACAGGCGAATCTGTAGTACATGACAAATACTCGTAAGCCTCAATGAATTGATCTGCAAGACTGGTCATTTCATCCATCCTTTTAGAATGTCTGTGAGAAACATTGCCAGGGATCTACTCTAGCTAATCATAAATTGTTCTCTTAGATTATTCAGATCTTCAAAACCTCTTTGACCTTCCACAAGTGTAAATCATTTTACAAAGTAATTTTCTTATCGGGCAAAGAATTGAAAATGCGTCTTACCTTGTTCTGTTTCACTTTCACGAAACTTAATGTGAAAGCTTTCTTCTGTTAAGGTGGGTCCTTAGTCCTGGATTTTTGGGGTTTAGGTAGCATTTTTTTGTTTGGAATCAATAAATTAACATTCAGAGTAATGAAAAAAGGCAAAACAGTTAAGGATTTCCATATTAATTTTCATTACATACACCACTAAAGTCATGTACCCCGATGTAGATTTTTGTGAAATTCATTGGAAACAGTTATTTGTTTTTATTTTAATATAAAAACAACAAAATATTTTTTTTAATTGCATATATTTATCGGGAAACATGTCAATAACTAAAACACATGTCATTTTGAATATGTTCATCAAGTTTTAGAATAATATGTGCAAAATTATTGAATTAGCGTTATTCTCCAAAATGTTAAAAAACAAACAAATGTGGACGCACTTTCCTTATAGCATGGTTTACATATCATTTTTTCTGTTTATATTAGTAGAGTTACATCTGTTATAGTTATTCATGGGGAAAAATCCATACCTTTCCTTAATAATTTCAAATCTATAGCTTCCAGATTATGTATACCCCATCAAAAACTGAAGTATGGCACCATAAAGCTGAGCTATTTAAAATCACTCGGGATTAAAAAATTTATGTAATTTCATGAAAAGACACAGATAATGATTCCTTATCACCTTGGTAAAATGTTTGTCAAAAATAAAGGAAATCTATCGC
Source organism: Ostrea edulis (assembly GCF_947568905.1). Taxonomy (NCBI): domain Eukaryota; kingdom Metazoa; phylum Mollusca; class Bivalvia; order Ostreida; family Ostreidae; genus Ostrea; species Ostrea edulis. The sequence goes on from NC_079169.1 coordinate 8,723,495, forward strand.
ATTATGGACTTGATAAATAATTTAATGAGAACAGAGTTATTGTCCTTGGATTCAATATTTTGAAACATATCATTGACTATTCAAATATAACTAAGACTTTTGAAATATTTTATGGCTAACAAGATTTTTTACAATAACTATTCAAAAAGATTCCAACAAAATTTATGTTCCTATCATTAAATCATTGACTATGCAAAATCCTATGACGTCACAGGAGTGTGGAACTACGTTAACTGGAACTTCTGGCGCATGTTTCAAGGAAAAATAATTGGGAGCATCTGAAACAGGTAGTTGAGAATAAACTTCGAGTGTTTTATCTTGCAAAATGGTCCTAAGATTGATGGTCCAGTGTGTCTCGTTCCTTTTGCAGCGAGAGACGTGTGTTGTAGTTTTAACAGGTGGCAAGACAGTTCATCAAAAATGCTGACAGATCCAACGGTTAAAAAACGCATTCCGAATTCCGTGGCAGGTATAAACTTTGAACAATAACAACAGATCATTTTGAGATATGATACGAAATTTAAGTATATCAAAGTCTGATATGCAAAACAAACAGTTTTATTGTAAGTAAGGAATGTTGACTCACAAATACGAGCTGTTCTCGTACTTAGGAAGAGATGATACCATATTTGGGTGCCTGTATGGATCTTTAATTACTCATTTCGTAATAACATATTCTGTTGGTACCACATTCATTTCATTCTCAGCATTCCATAATCTGAACTCAGCTGACTTTTATTAAGAATAATTGTTAGGGCGAACTGGGCTATATATAGTGAGCTATGACGAACTATGCTATAGTGAGCAGGATGTGACGAACTGGGCTATAATGAGCTGGATGTGACGAACTGGACTATAATGAGCTGGATGTGACGAACTGGACTATAATGAGCTTGGACGAAATGTGTTGTAGTGAGCTGGGACGAACTGATAGTGAGCTGTGACGAACTGTTTTGCTATAGTGAGCTGTGACGAACTGTTTAGCTATAGTGAACTGTGACGAACTGTGTTATAGTGAGCTGTGACGAACTGTGTTATAGTGAGCTGTGACGAACTGTTTAGCTATAGTGAGCTGTGACGAACTGTTTAGCTATAGTGAGCTGTGACGAACTGTTTAGCTATAGTGAGCTGTGACGAACTGTATAGCTATAGTGAGCTGTGACGAACTGTCTAGCTATAGTGAGCTGTGACGAACTGTTTAGCTATAGTGAGCTGTGACGAACTGTTTAGCTATAGTGAGCTGTGACGAACTGTCTAGCTATAGTGAGCTGTGACGAACTGTCTAGCTATAGTGAGCTGTGACGAACTGTTTAGCTATAGTGAGCTGTGACGAACTGTTTAGCTATAGTGAGCTGTGACGAACTGGGCAACAGCGAAATGGGACGAACTGTCTAGCTATAGTCAGCTGGGACATACTGAGTTGCAGTGAGCTGGAAACTGTGTTATAGTAAACTGGGATGGACTGTAGTGAGCTGGGACGAGCTGACCTATAGTGAGTTGGGACGAGCTGACCTATAGTGAGCTGGGACGAGCTGACCTATAGTGAGCTGGGACGAGCTGACCTATAGTGAGCTGGGACGAGCTGACCTATAGTAAGTAGGGACGAGCTGACCTATAGTAAGTAGGGACATGTCGAATTGTAGTGGATTGGAAATTGTTTTATAGTAAACTGGTATGAACTGAGCTATAGTGAAGTGGTATAAACCGGACTGTAGTGAGCTGGGATGAAGTGTGCTGTGACGAAGTGAGATAGGACGAATTCAGCTATAGAAGAAATAGCATTTTAGATGGTTCATCTTATAAAGGTAAACGTGTAAAGCAACAACGGTTATATTGAAAATATTGACAGATTGTTCTATTTATAGTAACAAGCACCACATTTCTTCTCGACACAGAAAGGTAACCGTCATAGCAATGGTTACGTATATCAATGTAGTCTTAAGAGCTTCATATGCAGAAGGAAAAAAACTATTTCAAAAAATCAGAGGGGAAAAAAACCTCGTACGTGGTATAGGTAGCATTTTAGATTTGTAAAATAATTTGCCAGATTAATCCATTTTTGTCCCTCACCGCAACGCAGAAGGGACATAGATATACCGGTGTCCGTGCGCTTTGTGGACGCAACTCCTCCGAAACCACTCGACGGATTTTGTTCAAATTTTGTAGGATTGTGAGTCACCTTATGTAGTTAATCATATTGCTCCGCCACTTTGATTCGCCTTTACAGGCGAAAAAAACCCAATTAAAAAAAACAACAAAAAACCCGCTGTTTTTTTTTTTTATTATACATATGTCCTTTTTATGTATTTAATTATTCCTAAGGGTTGTTTTAAATTGTTTCATATGTTATTAGGGTAATCATATCATATATCGCTATATATTGATAATAATAATTATGCATTTTAATTCTGACACTATGAATATTTTATTCACATGTATATGCACATCGATTTTAAATTATCTTTTCTTTCACATTTGTAAAGCGCTTTAGAGAACTAATGTTGATAGGGCGCTATATAAATCTTTTAATTACAATTACAGGAGTTATGGGACTTTGTTGAATTTGTACATTTTACACTATAGGGACACTCCTCAGAGATCGCCTTACAGATTTTTTTCAAACTTTGTAGGATTGCCAGTCAAAATATGTAGTTGATCATATTCCACCGCAATTTTGATTCTATAAATGTTTGTGCTTCAACTTGTTAGTGGCGGTGGGGGACATATTGTTACATGTACCCGTAGCAATCTTGTCATCATAGAAAACAATAAGGAGTGTACAAAATTACGCATCTCTATGTATTGCTAACCTGTAAAAGAGTAATTAAAATCAGGCAAGGCTGTGGGAGGAGGAGCATTTAATTGACAGAGTATCTATTTATATAACAGAGTATCTATTTATATAACAGAAGCGGTCACATGGTCCTCGAAATCAGACAAAATCTGCGAGTTCTGTTGGCTTTCTGATTTACAACAACCATATTGCTCCTTTATGTTGAATACAAATTTTGCTTATCTACAGTCTAAAATGTGTGCAGAGAGCTTCATTAAAATCAGATGAAAACTGCAGAAGTGGCATTTTGAAATAATTTTACAGGTTAAGATGTTTCTTAGCAACAATGGCCATTTATACATTTTTATGAATGCAGTCTAATAAAATCATACAAACGATTCATTGGTCACAACATTTACCAGTGTCAAATGATATTTACACTATCTGTATATCAAATGATATTTACACTATCTGTATATCAAATGATATTTACACTATCTGTATATCAAATGGCTTCCCTTCATATTATAGCGTATCTTACAGTTCTCGGAGGTGATGGTCTGAAAAAAAAAAAAAAACTTGAAACTACTCTACTTGCATGACCAATTTCTTGTTTTTTCCTACATGAAAATTTTAACCCAACGTGTTTTAAAAGTTGTAATTCTTGGGAAGGCATTTAAAAGTTTTCTTCAAGTGTGTTTCTACAAAACTTCAAACCCCAAATAGTGAGCTCCACAATGGCCATAGAAGTCATGGTATGAACCATCTTAAATCTTTTGTTTTAGGTAGCATTTACTTTTTAAGTTTTAAATACAACCGTCCTATTTCTTCCTCACTTCCTTCTGGAAAATGGCATGGCCAATCATTGGAGTCCCCCGCACTAAAACGAATAGATAGCTGTGTGCAAAGTTTGGTTGAAAACAGCACAGATGACCCCGGAGAAAAGTTGAAAGTGTGATAATAATGAGGACGAGGACGGAAATCAGATTATCTCACTCTTTCCATTGGCGAGATAAATAAAAACTGTATAAGGGGAAGAATTTTGAAATGAATTAAAAAGATAAAACTGTTTTTAGCAAAATTTGAAAAATCATTCCTGTTCTGAATATCTTAAGCTAAAATCAAGATGTGTTTTTACATAGAAATATATAGGAAAAATCTTCTCAAAAACTATTGAGCCAAGAAAGTGGAAATTTACACAAAAGTACACACACTTTATCCTAATCGCGAAAAAACTTTACGCTAATCGTATCTGTAGCAAAACTTCGAGGCGGGTTTTCTTGTTAAATACGCCCAGTTTGAATAAAATCTCCAGATAAGCATTTAAAACTAGCATTTCCCATTTAATTGGTACAGAATGAATGAAGAACTCAAGACAGAAAACATCAATATCTTAAGGAGAAATATGGAAGCGTATTTTCCTGTCGCGATCTTGGACTAGGGTATCGTACTTTACCCTAGTCCGTTTCTACACAGTGACCCTGATGAAAGGCTTTACATAATATAATGGGTGGATTAACATTAAAAGATATGACCGATTTGGACCCATCCTAGAGTCAAAACCCTGGGGTGTGAAATTCAACATTTTTTGTACATCCTTTTCTACTATTCCTAAGTTAGCCTGATTAAAATCAAACCTCATCAAAATCACTGCGATTGTCCGTATATCGAGCGAAGTGAGAGGTTTTGTTTTAATCAGCCTGTTCCTAAGTATGCATTTCGATTTTATACAGTATCAGCAAACTTACACACAAATAATATATACTAAGTTTGGCCCCACCCTGAGGTCAGAACCCCTACTCCAAGGTCATCAAATTTTTGTAAAGGACTACATGTACCTGCTCTTTCTAAATATCCATTTAGTATCAATAACACTAAAGAAGAGGTTATATAAGTGTTTTTACACAAACACTATATCGTAAGTTTGGCCCTGCCCTGTGGTCAGAACCCCTACCCGTGGGCTCATGAAATTTACAATTTTGGTAGAGGCCTCCCTGCTCTACTTCACAATGCATTTCGTTTTTCTTACCCATGTACGGTTCTAGAGAAGATTTTTGAAAATTGGTCAATTTTGGACAGTTTTTATTCCACCCCCAAGAATCCTGAAATTTACAATTTTATGTCCCTCTTGTTCCAAAGATGCTTCATACCAAATTCGAAAAAAATTGGAATGATAGTTATCAAGAGGTTAAAAATGTCTATTGTTCACACATTTAATAACTGACCATGTTGGCCCCAACCTGATACTAAAACCCCTACCCCTGGGATCATCAAATTTACAATTTTATTAAAGGACTACATGCTTTTTCTAAATATCCATTTAGTATCAATAGCACTAAAAATGTTATTTAAGTGTTTTACACAAACACTATATACCAAGTTTGGACCCACCCCGAGGTCAGAACCCCTACCCCCTGGGTCATGAAATTAAAAATTTTGGTAGAAGCTTCCTTGCTCATTATTATTTTATATTCCCTTTTTCTGCTAGATGCCCAGGAGTAAAGAAGATTTTTAAAGAAATACACCAATGTTACAGATTTTACCCCAAAATTAAGGCCCCTTAGGGTGGGGTGGGTCATGAAATTTACAATTTCCAGTCTCCTTCACCTACAGATGCTACATACCAAATTTGGTCAAGATTGGCTCAGTAATTTCTGGGAAGAAGTTGTTAACGGACGACGGATGTAGACCAATAGCAATATGTCACCTGAGTGACCTAAAAATGAACAATATATTATTACTTTCTCTTCATTTATGCTACCCAGGCAAATCTTTTCAAAATGACAAATTCTTTATGAGGGGTAGCATTTCGAAATAGCCTTGGAAACATGGTGTCCATGTCCTGAGAATAAACTTTGCAGTCACTTCTGGAGCGAGTACAGGATGGGTGAAGCCAGCTTTACATCTAAAATCTGAACTGTAATTATATGCTAACGAAATAACAAGCACACCTTTAAAATGCCACTACTTATTACCAAAAATCCTGGTTTCCCAAGACACACCACCAATCAGGTAATCATACACCCAAGACTTAAACCGGTATATAGATTATTCAACAAATTGGTATGCATATCAATTTTTATTCAGAATTAGCAGTTTTTTTCCAGAAACTTTGTTACAGCTTTCTATAATGACAACAGATCTACATTCTGTGTAATCTTACATATCGCTGAACACTTTCCTTAAGCTCCTTGAATTTGACTGTCTGGAATTTTGTCATTTTCCCCTTTTTTTCCAACATGTATTAATCTCTTTTCTATAACATTTGAATCTACTGAGGTCAAAATTTAATTACTATATATGTTGCTTCAAGACTCCACGCATTCATTGAAACATAGCAAAATGGAATGCTTATGTGGATACAAAATAGCCTCTTCAAAGAGAGAAAGGAATACATTTAAATGCTTTAAAAACACTCCAAATATTTCATTAGATGCGAGTTGTGGGAGGAGGCTTCAGTTTCTTTCCCAGTCTATTTTGATAATCAACTTATTCACATAATTTGGTATCATGTGATGCAAGTGGATCTAACACCTAATTTTCATCAGATTGATTCTTTTCCTAATTTTCAAAAATTCCTGTCCAGACTATATATGCTTACAAGTGTACAATTTTTACGAAGACATTTAAATTGTGGGTTTGGAAAGACCCTGTCTGATATTAATAAAGAACATGTACATTGTGTGGATCTGACTTAGAAACAAGTATTCATATAAAAATGTAGACAGGCCTCAACTAACAAATCTTAATCACAGGTAAATTATCTTTAAAGCTGTATGGTCCGAATTACAATATTTTTTTCCATCTCGTAAAAACGCTATTAAATCATTGCACATATGTAGTTATGAGGCTGTATGACATATCATAAATTATTTCACCTGTTTTAACCCAAATTATTTGATTTTAAATCGATGTTTACAAATAACCGCGTCACTCTGCCATTTCAAGTGACAGTCACGCGACCAGTTCAAACTTTCAGATCATCGGTGGTCTTATCTGTGTAAAGCTGTGTATTTTGTTATAACAGTACCGTGCCATAAGTTTGATAGAAATAAAAATATCAAATACCTCTTAGTAATTCGTTGTTTTACGCTCTTTCAGCCTTAAAACTAGACAGTTGCGTATGAGTTAATACATCATGTTGGGATTCCCCTGACGTGCGTGGGTCTATTCATAGACGTCTATTATGGGATGATTTATATATGTACCCACTATATTTACTTTATAAATAATATTCTCAGTTTTCTTTTACATGCAGATGTTTTCAAGAATGTAATTAAGGGAAAGTTAATAACTATATAAAGTAATTAATCTGCTTTAAAGTAATTATGTACAAAAATAATACATGAACATCGGGTCATACAGCTTTAACGATTACAAATTTCTACAAAAAGTGAAACACATCCCAATTATAATTCATAACTATTAAGAATAATTATTGATTTTAACAGAAATACAAATTCCTTTCTATACAAAATCAAATACAGGGCGATTATCTTATAATGAAATCTTCAAATGCCATGATTTATGGAAGCTTTTTGACTTTTATTTAATTTATTGATCAAGATTACATGTGCTATTCTTACCCATGGCAGATCACAATTACTACATGTACCTTCCGTAGATTCTTCAGCAAATCCTTCAACTAACACGAGTTTACCATAAAAATACCGATCTACATGTACATATGTATTATCTAATTCATATACATGCAATACATAATATTGTAATTTCCGATTAATTCTATTATCTGATTAAAAGGGCATGGACCCAATTTTGGTATACCAAAAAATAAATAAATAAAAACTACTTAGATATTTAATTAACAATATGATAGCATTTAACATGTGTAAAACATAGCAACAAACCTAAATTTCAAAACCTGGCACAAAGTTGTATTTAAAAAATCTAAACTTTTTCATTTGAAAACAAGGCATGTGTACAAAGTCAATGTGTACATGGTTCGTGACTCAATATGGCACCAAAATTGATGGCTTCAGTGAAAGAAGCTTTCACAGTGATAATATTCAGTACTTTCTTATCTGCGCTTGCTCCTTAAATTGATTTATCACTAACCTACATCAAACTGTTGAATACTTTTCACAAGAGATCTTGATGTTCTTCCCTCTGCACGTATTTTCCTGGCTAATGACAGGCGTTTGTTTACAGTCCTACGAAATGCACGCACATTCGAATCACTCTAGATATAGACAAACACCTTGCTTTACAAACACGATTTTGGGAGCTGCATTTTATGTAAATACTGAGTATATCCTGTTTAACAATACTTTTAATCCACTTATTCATAAAAGATCTTTATTTCTATCACAGAAAAACTGTCAATATCAATCAATGAAAAATTGTGCCCACGCCCCTTTAAGGTAGTACATTCATGCTTTGAGGTCCCATATGTACTAGTAAAATATGTTTCTAAATCCTGTATCAGGTAGTAATGAAAAAAATTCCTGGCGATCTAACACATCTACATGCTGTGAAGATAGTCATTACCATGAAATTCATGAGAATCAAAGCATTGGTCATAAAAATTGCTCTGACATAAAGAGAGAAGATAATCACTTAAATAAGGATAGTTGATATCTTAATTAATGTTAAATACATCAATTTACAATGCACTACATGAATATAACTTTTACAAGCACACTTCAGACACTGTAACATCTACATCAGCAATACAAAACACATAAATAACATGGATGTATATTACACAAATGATTAGCATCTGATGGAGTTGAAAAACAAATCAATTGTACTGCCATTTCAATGGATTAAAATATCTTTTTAAATCTGTAAATTCTTTCCTAAATTGTTTTTCTTCTACAAAACACACACACACATAAATCATAAACAAATATAAACCTCCTCTCAAGGTAATTTACTTCTCAAAAATGAATACATCAATATGATTACAATTCATGATTTTTCAAAAAACAACTGCATACCTGTTAAATATCAGAAATTAATTTTCCCAAAGTTCAAAGATAAATAGCTACAAATTTGAAAATGAGCCAGTCAATTTAGAAACTTAGCAGAATCAAGCCATACTGCAAAGCAGAGCAGTTCATCAATATGACACAATATTTCCTAATAAAGGGGAAAACCCTACGGATACATATATTTCTTCATTGTATAAATCGAATGAACCAAGAGATTTAAATCTGTTTATTTCGTTGTATTTCTGGAAGAACAGGACATGTAAGGATTTGAAATAACATACTCGGAGAATACCGTGGAATCACTAATATAAAGATCAATGATGCTTTTACATCTAGGGGAAAATTGAAGCCTTTTTTGAAATATAGTTCAAAAACAACTTTGTATAAATGAGAAAATATTCCTAAATGAATTTCATATTATGCATAGTGAGTAATTTTCAACGTTGTATGAATCTCTCAGTCATGTTCGCAATTAAAATTCACAGACTTCCTGCTCCTGAGAGGTAATGTAATCATTTAATACAGAATTGAGAGTCACATCACAGTTGTTCAGACACCTCTACCTGTTCATCATGACTGGCTAACCTTTATTCATGCAGGGCTATAACATGCATTACTTTTGAATTCTTTCTCATTAACCAGCTGACTGACTATCTCATTAACCAGCTAGTAATCTCAACCCCTGTCACATGTGTGTGGATGAATTTTTGTTCAAATTGACCTCTGTTAAATATTAAAATTAGAAACACCCATACAAAATTGATACAAATGTTTGCTGTAAATTCACTATAAATGAGCAATGAAGAAGCATACAAGCCGCCATGACGTAGATTCCACAGTATTCAGAGTTTGGATATAGAACGGACAGAGAGACACCCCAGTAGTAATACACCATCCATTATATTCTGTCACCTCTCCATCCACTGTAATACTGATATGATTAGTCAAATACAAAACACAAAATTACATGCAAATATTCTGATTGTGTGTTCAATCATTTCTGAACATTTTGTATTAAATATACAGGTAATTCATTTCTTATCCAATTATGACACCATATATTAGTATATATCTCTAAGAGACAATCAAATGAATTTTCAGAGTATCCATTACATTCAAATTCATTGCCCTCTTCTAATGCTAATATGTTGTACATGAACCTAATTCTAATGATTCTGTGAAGCACAAACAATATTTGGTCCTCAATTAACAGAGACATAAACAGACGGATTGGCCTTCCATACACCCTGGAACACATCTCAGCAAAACAGGTTATCTTTTTTTGGACAGAACACAGACTCTTTTTCAGTTTTTTTTTTGGTAATCAGATTAATAATGCAGCACCAGCATGGGAGATTATTCCAAGACTCCATATTCTTACATCAGCACTATTAATAGACTTAATTGTAAATTTGTTAATAATAGCTAGAATCCTGTTATGTTCCATCCTCAGAATTATCCTCTAAAAATTTCACATGGGTAAATGGGAACATTCCTTTCTTTCCATTCACCTCTCCTTCCCAGAGTCCATTAGAGTTCATTTTTGTCACAATAATAATTTCACCTTTCTGAAATGATAAAAATGTTTTGAATCTTCAATACACATTTCTGACAAGAGTACCGAAAATGTTGCATAATACGCCCATGAAAAACTTATATGGGGCGCTTTTCTTACATCATGATTTATAGAACTTTGCTTCAGGTATTACAGGTAGCATCAGCCATCATCAGGCTCTGACATACTTTCTTTGTATCATATGAGTAAAAAAGTCCTTGCTTAAAAATTATGACAGGAGGTAGATAGACAAAACATGAGGTAGTTCTGGGCGTAAAATATTTTCACATTTGACCAAGTTCAATAACCTGTAAATACAGTCAGACCTCATCTCAAACTTGATGGGACCGAATTTTTGTTGTTGAGATATCAGAGAATTTGAGATATCAAGGGTATTAAACTTGAAGAATATGGTTGGGACTTATAAATCACTTCGACATATCCAAGGTATTCGAGATATCGGTGTTCAAGATACTGAAGTTCAACTGTATTCTAAATATCAAAGAAAATCAAAAATTGTCCAGAATCAAAATCCCTACAGTTTTCACATCTTCAAGCTACTTACAAAAGCCCAAAACTGTGAGAGGAGTTAAAGGGACAAACCATGTCCTCTATTTAATATAATATTTCCTAAAAACGGACTAAGTTCAACAACCTGTAATTTTCTCAAAAAATTAAGAAAATCAAAATCCTTTCCACATGTATGTCTTCAATACACATACAAATAGTCTGTAAAATCCAGTCCTCACTTGAAAATTGTGAGAGGAGTTAGTGGACAAATCACGTACCCTCCATATAACAGAAATTTACAAATAAAGGGGCAAAACCCCTGCAAAAGAGGCTGAAATGGATCAAAATTGCAACATGGTCTAGAGTGACCCACAAAGAAGCTACATTGCAAGTTTCAGCTCGATAAACAGAGAAATGAAAATAGACACCGAACAAAAAATATAAAGACCGACATATAAATAGACACAGAACACCCTGAACATCCTTATGGCTATACAGTGTACAGACATCGCTGTACCATAATATGTCCTGTCTAAAGACCGACATATAAAAAATATGTCTGCAATTTCAAAACATTTCCAAACACATATGAAATTTAATACAATTTTCTGATAATATCAACAAACAAGATGTGTTTGCGAAACACAAATGCCCCCGATAATGGCCAATTCCGAAGATGGCCAAGGTCACAAGGGCAAATATCTTGGTACCAGTAGAAAGATCTTGTCAAAAGAAATGCTCATGTACAATATGAAACCTCTAATTTTTACCATTTAGAAGTTATGAACAATGTAAAAAAAATTTTTTTTAAAGTAGGTCAAATGTCAAGGTCAAAAGGTTCAATACCAACGGAAAGATCTTGTAACAAGGAATACTCATGTGAAAAATCAAAGCTCTATCTCTTACTGTTCAAAAGTTATTAGCAAGGTTAAAGTTATCAAAAAGTAGGTCAAACTCCAAGGTCAAGGGGTCAAAAATGTTGGTACCCACGGAAAGGTCTTGTAACAAGGAATACTCATGTGAAATATCAAAGCTCTATCTCTTACTGTTCAAAAAGCAAGGTTAAAGTTATCAAAAAGTAGGTCAAACTCCAAGGTCAAGGTCACAGGGTCAGAAATGTTGGTACCCACGGAAAGGTCTTGTCACAAGGAATACTCATGTGAAATATCAAAGCTCTATCACTTACTGTTCAAAAGGTATTTGCAAGGTTAAAGTTTTCAAAAAGTAGGTCAAACCTCAAGGTCACGGGGTCAAAAATGTTGGTACCCACGAAAAGGTCTTGTCACAAGGAATACTCATGTGAAATATCAAAGCTCTATCTCTTATTGTTCAAAAGTTATTAGCAAGGTTAATGTTTTCAAAAAGTAGGTCAGGCTCCAAGGTCAAGGGGTCAGAAATGTTGGTACCCACGAAAAGGTCTTGTCACAAGGAATACTCATGTGAAATATCAAAGCTCTATCACTTACTGTTCAAAAGTTATTAGCAAGGTTAAAGTTTCAGACAGAATGACAGAATTACAAAATGACAGAAAGGACAAAAACAATATGCCCCCCGATCTTCGATCTCGGGGGCATAAAAATAACATTTTAAAATTGCCATATAGTGAATACATGTACTATAAATGCAGACCTCTAGCTTGAGTTGTGTTCGATCATATGCACTTGGTATCCTTTGGTGAATGACTACAGCATTTGCAGGAAGCTGAATCTATATAAAATAAAAAAAAATATAATAAAAAAATATAAAAAGCTGTATGGCTTGCAAATCTTGCATTTGCATAATCTTTATAATCCTAACTCAACTCTCAATCTGTTAAGCTATGTCTTCTATCAACTTGACCGGTTTATTCACAGAAATATTAAATTTGAAAGCCTTATTTCCAAGCATTATTAAAAGAAAATACAACAGAAAGAAACTACTGGTGACTCTTGATGGCTTCAACTTGGATCTTGTGAAGTTCTTGTCTCACAAAGTCTCGTCTTTTTCTCAACTAAACGAATATACTCTTTATCTCTCGAACTTGGTAAATTTGGGCCCCCTTACATATTCACTATTTTTTCACTCTCGAAATCTCAAAATGGTGATAGTGTATACATGCCATTAAGCATACAAAATAATAATTGTATTCCCTTGGACTTTAGCTAGATAATGGAATGCCTGGGCCTTGTGTGGCTGTGTGAATTACGTGTTTACATAGGTAACACAACACCCTTGCTTCCTTTTCAGGTAGATAATTGTTTAACTGGTCAGTTTTAAAGCCTATCCTGGGCTTTGTTTGAGGGTAGATAATTAAAAGAACAATTTTAACAAAGATCTAATAGCTGCACTATGTTTTGTGTAATTTTGAAAAGGTTGAAAATAAAACAGTAGAAAACAAGAGGTACTGTGAGCAATGCTCACTAAGAATACCCCCCGCTTACCCCAATCTCCCAAAGGGTGTTGGTAATAGGTATAAACTACCTCTTTTCTGAGTGTAAAAAACAAATGGCATGACAAACCGAACCATATTGCTACTTCGATGTCCAGTGTGCATGACCTTTGACCTTTTGACCCCAAAATCGATAGGGAACATCTTCATCCCATGGGTAGTCCATATGTAAGATATGGTGACTGTAGGTGGAAAGGATACCGCTTTAGAGCCCGGAAACCATATTGCTACTTCAATGTCCAGTGCGCTTGACCTTTGACCTTTTGACCCCAAAATCGATAGGGAACATCTTCATCCCATGGGTAGTCCATATGTATGATATGGTGACTGTAGGTGGAAAGGATAACACTTTAGAGCCCGGAAACCAAATTGCTACTTAGATGTCCAGTGTGCTTGACCTTTGGACCCCAAAATCGATAGGGAACATCTTCATCCCATGGGTAGTCCATATATATGATATGGTGATGGTAGGTGGAAAGGATAATGCTTTAGAGTCCGGAAACCATTGCGTCTACAGACGGACGGACAGACAGACGGACAACCCGATTCCAGTATACCCCCCCCCCCCCCCCACAACTTGTTGCGGGGGGTATAATAATTTAGAAACATACACGCCAATGAATGGAAAATATGAAGGAACATGTGATAAAAGAACTCCAGGATGTTGTAAATATGCCCTTTTAGTAATACTATGAACCACATTGGTCTGATCTTTAATTTCTGGATTGAATACATCTCCTGATCTCTCGAAGTTTTATTAAGATTCACCTGCACATGACACTTTTTGTCACAACCGTATGTTTAGGGTTAATATTTGCAAATATGTGTAGCATCAAGTTAATGTGTGGACTGTAAATGATTTCTTAATTGTCTTACATCTTTGTGTGTCTGATGAAATCATACAATAACTGGGATAACAGGTTTTTATTTTGCCAAGATAGTCCCAAGATTCTGACAAACTCCAACGAAGTCTGAGCTGAACAAGTTAGTTTTGTCTCTCGCACCCTTTCTATGCTCCTAAAAAAAATTTTGACCAAGCCATTTTTTTTTTTTTAAAAGTATTTTTTCTTTCTTAAGAAATGTGTTTAAGATTGCAAATAAGGGAAAATCTTTAAATCTTATTTGACTTATTTTTTAAAAAAAATATTATCTTGAAGTTCATTAGAGAATCACTATGAAGCCAGCAGGTTTAACATTTCCTTGTGCTATTTTTATTGTATTAAAAATAACAGCTGTAAAGAAATACACCAGTTTACATTCATTACACAATAAAACGGGAAATAGATGCAATTTCTTGGGAACATATCTATTGAATAGTTACTTACATAATAAAATGTTAACTATCAATTTTATTCCCAAAACGGTGTATGTGTGCACACACACACGTACTTATTTTGTAATGGAGATGGAGGTGACTTTGTTTATTGGTAACGTGTCCAACACAATAGGGGTATTACGGAAAACATCAGAAGAGATCAAAGGGCAAATCCAACATCTAGAGGAAACGCAGAAATCTCTGGAAGATACAGTTACCGATCTACAGTGTAGAAGTATGAGGGACAATTTATTATTTTTTGGATTAGCGGAACGTAAAAATGGCAGAGAGAACTGCGCAACACTAATAGATGATTTTTGTGAGAATCAACTAGGACTTCCTTCAGTGTCCGAAAATATTGAACGAGCACATAGACTGGGTGGGCGGAACGAAGAACGGACAAAACCACGGCCCATAGTAGTGAAATTTGCCTCATACAGAATGAGAGAAAAAGTGAGGGAGAAGGCAAACAGATTAGCAGGAACATCCTTCAGTATACAGGAACAGTTTCCAAAGAAAATACAAGAGAAGAGGAAAATGTTGATTCCTATTATGAATGAAGCAAGGCGTAATAGGAAAAGTACGAGACTGGTTAAAGACAAACTCTATATTGAAGGAGTCGAATACACCGGTCACTCGAATGCTGATGCATAGGGCAGACAGGAGAATACCCCATGTGAAAATTTGAAAGTAATATCCTGGAATATTAATGGAGGGTTTTCCACAAAAATTACAGAGCAAAATTTCAGAAATTTCATTCTCACATACGACATTATACTTTTGACTGAGTGCTGGCTAGAAAAAAACTATAACCAAAATATTGATGGTTTTGATTGTTACTTTTTCCCTAGACAAAGGAGCAAAAGTATTCAAGGAGGTGGAACAGTTATTATGATCCGTAAAAGTATCTGTAAATTTGTGAAACTTGTCAAAAACCAACACGATTCCATTATATGGCTTAAAATTCAAAATGTGCTGCGGAATTTGGATGATGATTTATACCTAGGATGTGTGTATATCCCCCCCCAAGTAATTCAAGCTTTTACCGACTTTATGATTGTGATATCTTTAGTGAATTGGAGAATCAAATAGTGTCATATCTGGCTAAAGGGAAGGTGATGATACTTGGGGACCTAAATGCAAGAACTTCAAACAAGGCTGATTTCATAGCGGATGATATACTTAATAGCGATATTTTAAGTGAAGTGGCCGAAATGATCACTTATGAGAACGACCGTATTTTGCCGGTTCGAGTCAACCCTGATGTAATACTGAACGATTACGGTTCCAAACTTTTATCGATGTGTAAATCCAGTGGGCTACATATATTAAATGGACGACATAAACAAGCAATGGACAGGGATTATACATTCATGGGAGCGAGGGGTTTAAGTGTGGTGGACTATTGTATTTCTACCCCGGAAATATTCGAGTTAATAGATAAATTCATTGTCTCCAATTTCACCACTTACTCAGACCATGCACCTTTACATCTTCAACTTAAAGCTGGGAATTTTAAATTCGAAGAGCGGCCTAATAATACCGATTTACCTTTATCTGAGAAAGTTAGGTGGGATGCCGATTCTTTAGAAAAAGCCAAATGTGCACTGATATCGTGTTATTACCGATGCGCAGTTTGGTTTTCAGCCAAAGCGGGGCACAGCTGAGGCTATATTTAGCCTGAGTTCAATTACTGATATGACATTATGTAAGAAAAAAAGTTGTACTGCTGTTTTATAGATTTTAAAAAGGCGTTCGATTCAATTGAAAGAATAAAATTATGGAAAAAACTTAGCACTGTTGGCATAAAGGGGAAACTACTTGGTATTATTCGTGTGATATATGAAAATATGAAGTCTTGTGTCAGATCAGCAGGAATGTTGTCTGAGGTTTTCAAAAATGATATCGGTTTATTACAGGGGGAAGTATTGTCACCCATACTTTTTTCATTATATGTTAATGATTTTGAGATCGAATTCTTAACAAAAGGAATGATCCCTGTACAAATACAAGAATTAAATCTGTTTGTCTTGATGTATGCAGACATGGTTATTTTTTCCGAAAGTGCTAATGATTTGCAGAGCATGCTGGATACACTTTTTACCTATACCACAAAGTGGGATCTTTCAGTGAATGTAGAAAAAACAAAAATAGTTATTTTCAGAAATGGGAGTAAAATTAGCAGTAATGAAAGGTGGCATCTGAATGGGGAGCCTATAGAAATTGTTGATAAATTCACATACCTGGGTGTTTTAATGAATTACAATGGAAAGTTTAGCACCACACAAAAGCAATTGGCCAGCCAGGGCAGAAAAGCAATGTTTTCCTTGAAATCTAAAGTCAGCCAAATGTATTTAAACACAGAAACAATGTTATCCTTATTTGATACATATGTTGCAAGTATACTTAATTACAGTTGTGAAGTTTGGGGTAGCCATAGTGCAAAGGATGTTGAAAAAGTGCACTTGGAATATTTGAAGTCTGTACTGGGTGTCAGGAAAAATACAAATAATGGTATGCAGGGCTCGCGCTGCCCATCGCATTTGTCGCATTTTGCGATTTTTCAGGAAAAAATGCAACAGAAATTCCGGAAATGCGACATGGACATTTCGTATTTTAGAAATCGCGGCGCCATCTTGGATTTCAGCTGTTGGCATCCAAACAGGGCTGTTTTACCTGTGCAGAATGTGGATACCCTGCCGCATGGGAACAATAGAGGTAGGGGTGTCTTGTTTATTTAGCAGTTTACACAAGACAAAAGGTTGATCCTCTGTGTGCAGGTAGGTGTGAATGAAATGAACTTTACACATGCGAGTTGCCTACATATCAAAATGAAAATAGAAATAAAGTATTTTGTGTAGCTTACTGGGGAGCTACCTGTTTTAGACTGGGAGGAATAAAAAGCGTGTGACTATGCACACAAGCTAGTTAATGGAAGATACTTATCAATAATTTGTTTTTATTTGTCAATAAAATCATATAAAATTTAATTTGTCGGTACAAAAACAATTTCATCTACAAAATTAAATTATTGAATGTT
Organism: Ostrea edulis; assembly: GCF_947568905.1. NCBI lineage: Eukaryota > Metazoa > Mollusca > Bivalvia > Ostreida > Ostreidae > Ostrea > Ostrea edulis. Next base: position 8,741,070 of record NC_079169.1, read on the forward strand.
CAGCTACATTTTCTAATCCATTTGACGGTAGTATAGTTTAAAAATGGGGGAATGTCGGGGAAATTGTATCATTCTTTAGGTCTTTGGTTTGATCTATATGGAAAATGGCCATGAGGAAACGCAAAATTGTAGGTTTTTCTGACATTGCTATGCTGTCATCTTTTGACTTCACATCATCTTAAGCCATTTAAAAATTTATTTCAGACTTCCCGAGTTCCCTTTTCTACAACATGATGATATTTACTAAAGGACTGCCTTGCCATTAAAGATTTCAAGATGAAAACAGGATTCTTCAGTGAATTCTTTGAAGAATGTGATGTTGTGAAACTATGATGATGTGTTATGTAATACATTAATTAATCTTCAGTATCTTTGTCATCAGTGACTTTTTATAGACTGCAAATTTAATGTTAATGATGAGTATTATATGTCATTTGCACTACTAACATGATTAATAAACATATAGAAACTCTTTATTGTTTTTATTCAATGTAGCCAGTTATAGGCTATGGAATACCCCCTATTTTTATCCCAGCTGGTATGAAATAGAATTGAATCAACTTAGCCAACAACAATATTTAAAAATAAAACCATGATTGTGCTGCAATGTCATCTAGATTGACTGATAAGCAATCTGCTAAAATACAATATCATATAGTGATTTATGATAAAAGCTGAACAAAGCTATGTTCTAAGAATAATCATAATATATATGATATGTAGTATATGCCCTCTTGAATAATATACATGAAATATAGATAAATATAGATAAACAGTATGAGTCGATGCACACGCGCCAGGTTGCGACACAAAATTTTGGTCCAGTGTGAGCCCTGGGTATGGTGTATATAGAAACAGGCAGACTGCCCATGAACATTGTTCGCTGGTTTAGAATTTTTAAATTTTGGTTTAAATTATTACAAAGTGAAAATTGTATTTTGAAAACATGTTACAAAAGTTTACGTGAAGAAGCAGACAAGGGTGGAAATCGTGTGATTAATTGGGCTATCCATATAAAAAACAAACTATTTGATATAGGTTTGGGTCATATTTGGTGTAATCAAGAATATAATGGCGTATATTGTAATACTTATTTCCCAATAATTAAGCAAAGAATTTCTGATATTTTTGTGCAGAGTATTGTTGAACAAATCAACTCCTCACCAAGATGTAAAATTTATATGTACATTTATGACTATTTTTCATTGCAATTTTACTTGATGAAGGCTATACCACATGTTTATAAAAAACATATTAGTAGAATTAGAATGTCTTCGCATAATCTTGCCATTGAGAGTGGACGTCATTTTAATGTAGCAAGAAATAACCGCTATTGTAAACTTTGTAATTTAGATATTGAGGATGAATTTCATTTCATTTTAAAATGCCCTTACTTTATTGAATTACGCAGGAAATATATCAAGAAGTATTATTGGAAAAACCCATCTGTTTTTAAACTTATACAATTATTAAGTGTAAAAAATTTCAAAGAGTTGTGTAATTTGGGGAAATATCTTTACTGTGCCTTTAATTTACGTAATGATTTACTTATGTAGCATTCTCTGTCTATAAATTCACATCAGTATTGTGTAACATACCATATAATGTCATGTCATGCCATACTATACAATTGTTAACTTGTTTATTATTTTTGTAAACATGTATGCCATAAGACGTATGTCTTCAGCAATAAAGAATAATAATATTGTTTTCTATACCTCTTTGATTAGCTGGGCTGGAGATGGGGGTGGAGATTACTGTACTAATTTTGTTTACTATACCTCTTTGATTGGCTAGGCTGGAGATGGGGGTGGAAATTACTGTACTAATTTTGTTTACTATACCTCTTTGATTGGCTGGGCTGGATATGGGGGTGGAGATTACTGTACTTATTTTGTTTACTATACCTCTTCGATTGGCTGGGCTGGAGATGGGGGTGGAAATTACTGTACTTAATTTGTTTACTATACCTCTTTGATTGGCTGGGCTGGAGAGGGAGATGGAGGTGACTGGGGAGGTGGGGGAACAGCGACCACAGGGGGACCGTTGGGATCAATCTGAAAGAAAAACGTTAATACCATGTAAATGTAACAGAAGTAAAGAAGTTCACTATATGTTTTCAACACAAAACTACATGATATTTCCGTTTCAGATTTTCACTATCTACAGAATGTTTGTTGTATATACCTGCTACAATATATCAAATTGTCTGTTGTTTTTCTTTATCAAACTAACCTTAGAGACATAATTCAAGTTCTGGGACCTAATACACATTTTCTCTGTAATTGTTTAGTTTTTTCCCCCTACTTTTTCTACTACTTTGAGATATTGGTACTGGGACCTGATACACATTTTCTCTGTAATTCTTCCCCATACTTTTCCCTTGTTTTTAATCATACTAACCTTTGAGACATAGGGTACAGGGACCTGGCCCACATTTCCTCTGCTGTTTCTACAGGTCCACCAGTCTTTTTCATCCTTAGAAATGACGTCTAACACCTCGCTCTTTCTGAATGGCAGATCCTCGGGGTCCTGGTAAGAGATAATATTTTTTAAATCTAAGTTTAAAAAAAATTGACAGATTATAAAAAGAGTCATTGAAAACTAATGGCGAGTTGTTAATTCAAACTGATCCATTTTGCTTCATAAATAGAAATTTGGTAAAATCATAGTTCAGACTCTCTTGAAAGAACAAAATTCGTACATTCAAATAATAATGACATGATGTGCGAGGTCATTTCTAAATTGTAAAGATGAAAATGGTCAGAGCTGGAATTTAATGGTACTATTCAACAGTCCACACTAGCAAGCACATTTTTCCACGCTGTACTTACTCTGCCTGGAAAATCAAATTTGGCAACAACCTTGTCCCTCGGTGCCTGTGATAGAACAGAGAAATTTGCTATAAAATTGAACAATTTACATACTACCAAAGGATATCTATAATTTATACTAACATACGTGTAAATTTCCTGGAAAATGACAATACTTGCAACATACAGTACAATGACATTTTGGATAAAGTGAATGGATTTCTCCTTCAGAGACTTACAGGCTTGATAAGTGATGTAGTGTCTAGATAGTGTGTTTTGTAAAAGCTTAAAAGGCTAGCAATGTCGGAAAACTCTTGGTCACCAATCCTGAACCTTGTCCCTGTCCCCACGTGGACTCTGTTTATTATGTAGTGACTAATTTTGTTTTCTTCTCTGAAAAAGAGACGAATGACAGAAAGTCAATATACATGTACTGAAAAATGCATAATGGAGATATAAAACTCATAATAATAACCAAATGCTGAATCTGTTCACAGCATGAGATAGCCAGGATCAATCCAGTCAGCATTGTTTTACAAAGGTAGGCTGCCCCATGCTATATGCTGTGTCTAGTGATTTTAAATGAACTTCAATCTACATTTGAATGCAATGAAAATATCTATTTGACAAATTTAATGGTGTTGAACAAACTTGAACTTAAACTACCATGACTATATAAACATTCTGATACAGACAGATGAAATTCAAATTAGAATTTGCTTATTACACTTTACATTCATTATTTAATGAAATCCATATTCACATCACACGCTTTACATATATGCATGCAAATTATAACATAATTTAATCATATCTACAATCTTTGTATGTTTAGCTTCTTATCTATGATCACAGTTCGCACTTACTTAACACAGAGTACAAAATCTCCCTTTATGGATTGGCTGTCACGGACCAGAAAGACACCAGAATCTGTAGGGTTCAAAATCTCATTTGTCTCTTCCCTGGACAGGGTTCCGAAATACCAACTGAAATTTAGAAACCAATGAACCATGATGACCTATTGCTATTCATCCATAATACCTGGACTAGGAACAGTCCAATGAATGGAGACAAAAGGAGTGGAGAAGTTTTACTATTCCTTTGTCTTATTCCAGGAAGACATGAAGTATGACAGGGCATTTTTTTTTAAAGTTCTTCCATGTCCATGTTTATTGTGTATCTTTGTTATCATAGCATCAATATTTCTAAGCATAGTCATTGGGGGAAAGGGGGGGGGAGGAGAGGAGGAGGAGACTGGCCACCTTTTCTTGTTAACAACCACCATATTCTGTTATATATCCAAATAAAGATATATTTGGTGACACACGCACCCCCATTCTTATGACAGAAGTGAATGGCAAGAATATAAGACCAAACTTAGAACTGTATTCTTCCCATGATTTCAGAAATATAAGTTCAGGGAAAATTTTCTTGAGGCAATACTAGGACTTCGAATATTTGCAAATTAGTTAAATTGAAAATTTTACATGATTTTGAGGGTGTGATTTAAGTCAAATTTGATTGCATGTTTTGTACAGATTATTTGCTTAGTCAAATCCAAGAATAGGTATACATGTATAAAGTTTTATCTTAGTATTAAAAGCATTTTATACACTTTTTTTTCAACATTTACAGTTTCAGATTTGGTTGAAAAATAACAAATTAACAAAAGAAACAGTATCAGTACTTGAACAAAGTGTGATATTTTCAACTTTCCAGGGTTATAGGTATACTTTGCTTAAAATATTGTATATGGTTGTATATATGACGGGTCGAAATTAACTTTTTTTCACTACTAGCAAATTTTAGCTAGTGGATTATTTTCCAACTAGCAAAATTTAGCTTTTACTAGCATTTTTCAATCGATTGCTGTTTTACATGAATTTAAGAAAACAAGCATGTCTCTTTATCAAAATATAGGGAAAATCTTTTAAAATCTCCTTTAAAGTGCAATAATAAAAATAAGATTGCGAATTCTTTCATTTAAAACACTTGTGCGGCGTACTCGCTGTCCAAAGATCTACCATCTATTTACAACATCATGTGGATTGAAATCTTGAAGACTGTTTGTGCCAATTCAAACTATATGTTCAAAACTTTTGGAAATTTCATCTAAAAAATTCTAGTTGAAAAGAAAACCCTGCAAACTCGAAGTACATGTATTTGACTATAGAGTACAGAAGGACACCGCGTGAAACGGTGACACTAACACTGTCATTTGTTGTTTCATGTAGACACGGACGAGATCAACATGCTTGCTATCTAAATCAGACGTCACTGAGATGCCTGAAGTGTGCTTGAAGTACTTAGACCATCTTCGACATCACTGACTGAGATGACCTTGGCCTTAGTTATTTATTCGATCTACGTTTACTTTTTCAATACTTGTATATTCATTCTGTAAAGTGTTTCTATGCACAAGACAAAATTATTGTAAACTTCAAAGTACAGCCAATAAACCGTCGTTTTTTTCACTCGCAAAAAGTTGCGATCACTTGTGATTTTTTTACTCGCAATTTCAATTTTTAACTCGCATTTAGCAAGTATTTCCCCTTAATTTCGTTGCCTGTTCTTGACAAACACATATTTAAAAGTGTGACATCTATTTACAAGATAATTCCAATGAAAATTTCCTCCTTTGTATCAGACAACTGAAACTTAGTGTGTATAAATGCTCACTTTTTGTAGAGTCTGTAACCCTATTTTTAGTAAAGATGGTTATGAAATCATTAATTGATGAAATGTATTTTCTTTCTTATTCATCAGGACTTGGAAAGCTACAGTCATATTACGAAGAGTTTATTTTAGAAAGCCGATTAACAGTAAATTATCAGAAGTCTAATAGCAGAGTAGAGTGTGTAGCCCTATACAATTAAATAATTGAATAATGGTCACTGAAATAATGATAACATAGAAATCATTTCTATGTTAACATATTCAATGACCATAACAAGGAATTTTAAAACAAAAAAATATTTTTGCAAGGAAAGTTAATTGTAATATGTAATTAAGTTAAATGTTAAATGAAATAAGTTTTGTCTTATAAGAACAAAAAGAACCATTAATAGGTTTCCAAATTTATCCACTTTTAAGAAAATAAGTGTACTAATCACGTTTGATATCTCATTGTGACGGGTGTTGGAAATTCAAAATTATTTCCAATGGGACCAAATAACCCACAGCAAAAGGGTCTACACAAGACCTTCCAAGGCAATGTAGGCCTAAAAATTACTCATCATTTTTTTAAAGAAAAAAATCATTGTTTTTCCCTACCAGATTGGGTAAAATAAGTTCATTTCACGAAGGGTGTCTTAAGTGTCACAACTCAATTGCATTTACAGTATGAAACAATCCCGTGATGATCCGGGTTAGAATATGTCCTCATGTGATAACCAAAGGAAACATTTCAAAATGTAATTTTTAAGAAAAGCAAATAAAAATGCCCCCCTTGTTTCTACGGAAATTACCCTTATGCAGGGTTTGACATTTACTTTCTTGAGCACTAGACCAGTCGGGCTACTTCAAATGATATTTACTAGACATGACCTTACATCCACTAGCCCTGACAAACTTTCCAGAGAAAAGAAACCCTGATGGTTTCTCCATATTTAAGTACTCAATTCAAATGACAAACGTTAAGTTTAAACTAAAACGTACTTAATTGTCTCAAAAACATTCAATTTGATGCTTTTATTTTCAAACGCATTTACTATTTCTTTAAATTCTACTCGGCACGGAAATTCTTTAGTCTTTTGTTAGAATAAAATGACCTTAACCGCTTTTTTAAAATTTCTTTTTCATAAGCCCTACTTTGTTTTTTCCCAACCTACTCCTTTTTTCTCTCTCAGAACATCCTTCCTTGAGGACGAGAAGTCGAGACATTCCCGCACATGTGTCAACAACGAAAAATGGCTATAAGTTAAAAATAAGATATCTTATGGTTTAAAATAAAGTTTCATGTTTATTTTTTCAACACGACCAGTCGGACTAGTACATGTAAATCAACATTTTACCCGACCGGACCTATCATTTAGTAGACTCGGTCGGTCGGGCCTTAGTGTCAAACCCTGCTTATGTGCAAAATTTCTACGGTTCGAGTATTAGATATCATATGTTTTATGAAAGTAATTAAGATGTATATATAAGTACCAATATCAAGTAGTGCTGTGCGATATTACCGGTTAACCGGTGAATCCCGATTCCGTTGACAATACGTATCACAATATTTTTTTTGTAAATAATGATTCAGATTCAATATTCTATAAATTCCTCATAATAAATAAGTTACCTGCCCCTGGTTTAAAGTTTAAAATGGCGGCAAATTAAACTGATCGTGAATGTCTGAATGAAAGAGCAAAGCTCCTATAGTATGCATTACTTCACACTAAAGAAAGAAAATGAAATAGTTGTAACAGTTATGGCTGTATAAAAAGGTGAAGATAAAAAACAGTGATCAATCTCAGAACTCCTAAAAGGAATACAGAATAGAGAGTTGGACAAACACGGATCTGTATGTGATTATTGTTAACAAAAACGATGGCACTACAAGCCAATCACATGTGGAAGCACCAAGTGCTGCAATGTTAGCATCAATTTGAGTCAAAATAAATGGGATTGTGTCAGGTTGTATCAACTTCTCCCCCTCCCCCGAGTCATGTTTAACTTTCTGCAAGGATTAGTAGTGGATTTGAATTGAATATCCTAGCAAGAGCCCAAGAGCTACAGCAATAACTGAACAAATAGCCTACAAATCTTTTAACTTGAACCATTTTTTGATTCAGCTATTCATTGTCAATGTTCATCTATAATATTTCAAGTAGATTGAAAGAAATATCAGAAGATAACTGTTTTTCTTTTATTTCATCAAGATTGTTAATAACTGTGATATATTTCAATACAATATTTAATATCGCAATACGATTTTTGGGTTGCAATACCCAGACTAATATCAAGAAAACGTAATTACACATTAACACCCATCCATCTCAATTATGTAAATAGTTTTAAATCTGAGTCATAACATGACATAGTACTAGAATTCAATCATTTCGTAGATGAATAATTCAATTCATTTACACAAATAGTTCACAAATCAATTGACAATCTTAATAAAATGTGCGTATACGGATATACTTTAAAAGTAAATAAGAAACAGAATCAACTCGAATATAAACATGATTTTCATTGACAGTGTCAACTTATCATAAACAAGAGGAGGGGCAGATTTATTACGAGTTTGCACTTGACATGTCAATACTTACCTGTATTTATCTTCTGGGTCAAATTCACCTGCCATTTTAGGGGGTACAGTGATGATGTACTTTAGTTAGAACCCACCATTGATACTATATCTGTCTTCTTGTCCAGGAAGCTAAGTGGGTTCATAAACAAATATGGCGGGGTGTCATCCGGGAAATTTCGTCAGCGCAAATCTAGTCTCTAAACAAAATCAATGTTGAATTCACAAAATAGACAATTCCTACTCATATATTTTACTGTCAATGTTTAGTCTGAATATTACTACAATATTTTAAATGTAATTGGTGATATCAAATCTTTGTTTGGATTTGAGATTATTTTCATGGCCGCCTCCATGCTGTGATAAAATGGCGGCAAAGTTAAACCAAAGATTTCTTTTCAGTTTGTTTATTGCATTAATTGTAGTATTTATTTATACAAATGCTGCCAGATTAAGTGATCCTAAGATCCTCTTACCTTATCATAGTTCTGCCATCACTAATTTTACGCTTAAAATAAATTTATCCCGAGAAGAAGCTAGGCTTCCAGATAGTTGTTACACATGGTATGTGATTTCTGTTGTTAGATTACATTGAAAGTAATAAGGAAAGTTAAATCAAGGCGTCTAAACAAGAAACAGTATTTTCATTTCGATACAGATAAAATCACTTTGTAATTATATTGCTCTGTATGTAAACTGACGGGAAGTAGTTAAGCAATGACCCTCATTTATGATGAATTTTGCCCTCAACACAATCTAGGATCTTTATCCACATGTTTACTTTTCAGTTTTAGGGGCTTGCCTACAGCACCAAATTTAAGAGATATGTAACAACATATAGCAATTCATCGATTGTTTTTATTGCAAGTCTGTATGATATCATTACAGTTTGACAGGTTTGGAACACTTCCCCTTTAGCAAGATATTCTCGCAAAAACCGTGATCATCCCGCTTATCTCCAGCGAGTGTAAATATATCTCGTACTACCGAGAAAAGGGTGGGTGTAAATGTAGTCCTGTAGAGTACATCTCTTCTGTGATTCACGTGTAACGAAGAAAAAGGACTAAAATGTCTGATACTTTTGCAAATATATAATCAAAACAAGAACGCCCACGGTATGCATTGGATTTCAGCCCATTTTCCACTTACTCAGCAACATTGATGTGAAATTCCTTGTTTGTGATGTATATTTCACAGAGACAATTCGCATCATGCTTAGTGTGTGTCACACTTATTCAGCATTGCACGAAATTGCCATTGTTTTCAATCAAGACACCCAAAACACCTGTCTATGGTAATGTTTAGTGAGAATCTTGCTGTAGAGGAAGTGTTCCCAACCTGTTGTAGTATTGTGAGTGTGGCATAAGTTTTAGTGTTTTTAGCCCTTGTACGTCTTTCAATTTAATATACATATATTTGTGTCGGATTGGACAGGTTTCACTATTACACTACAAAATAAACATTAGAAATCTAAGAAATCCTAAGTCATTAAGAAAGTCATCAAGAGTTTAATAGGGTATATTGTATTGTAATATGTGACATTGCATGAGGTAGTCCTTAGACTAAAAGTACTTTGGAAAAGAAATGAAGATCTTTAAAGAGTGGGTGGTCAGTTAAGTTTGATTACCAGTGACCTGAAAAGCACATGACAAAAGATTCATGTACCCTCTTTCTATTGCACATGTGAGCATGCAGCCTTATCTTGTTTTTCATTAACACAATCTTGCTCTGCTATTTATAGGCAGTCCACACACCAAGAGGTTGCTTCCATCCAGCTTGTCAACAGCAGTGATGGAGAGTGTGCATTTTCTGCAGTCATCTCTGCAGTGTCAAAGTCTCCGTACAGGAAAACCTCGATGGTTCTTGCTGAGAATAAAGGTACTCATTGTAGGGCTCTACCTGAAATAACCAAAAATCACGGATTGTATTGTTCAGGTCGGGTTCGGTTCCATTTTTCTGGATTTTGGTTCGAGTATTTTTTATTATGATAGTAATATTATTATAGAAACCCTTTTAAATATGGTGTCAAAATCAAAAGTGTGGCTGTATTTTGAAATATATCTCGGACACATTTATAATCCGCCACAGGATCAACATCCTCAATGACAAAACTTTTATATCGAAAGGATGGAATGGAAACAAGTAGAAGTGACAATGCTGTTTCTAGTACCATGGATGTCAAGTCTAAACCAGAGTCTATGTCCATGAATACTTATTGTAAAAGAAAAAATACAAATAGATGTTTTTGATTTTAACTTGTTTATGTTAAGATTTTTAAATTGCTATATAGACCTGAACCAGAATACCCAAACTGAATTGAAAATCCTGAACTAACCCAACCATTTTTGAACTGTGACAGTCCTTATAAATTGAGTAAGGAATGGAAACTGTGTCTGAACAATATTCTAATTTATGCTAGTCATACTCTGTGATACCTGTAACTGTTGCCTCAGTGGTTGTCAATAGAAATTAAACTGATGTCTTGACAGTGACTGGAGAAATTCTTCGCTGTATTGTGATTGTGGAGGCAATATCACGATTTGAGATCGAGACCACCACCCGTTTGTTGTATCTGGAAGACTCACCAGAGGAACTTACCATCAAAGGATATGATGAAGAAGGTAAAGTTATGTGATTACAAAGGGTTTGTCAGAGTTGATCTAATTTGTATCTATCATAATGACTCATCTTTGGAAGGTAGTTTCCATGTTAAAATTAGAATAGCATGGCCAATGCAAGTATTGATCCATATGGTCATAAAGATGACTTGTTGATTTTGGAGTCAAAAGATCACTGGGATTAGGTGGATCTGACATGAATTATTGGTTATATAACATTCAAATATTGATGCCATTTTAAGATATGCATGTACAAGTATGTAGCAGTAAATATTTGTAAATGTAAGAAGGTTAAAAAAAAAGAGAAGTGGGTTATGTACTTGAGACATTTTTTGTCTTTTGTAGGCAATGTGTTTTCCAGTTTGGCTGGGCTGGAGTTTGAGTGGAGCCTACTGCCCGACACAAGTACCCAGGGGGAGGAAATGGTGGACATTCTCAGGTACTGCTGTAGATCTGTAGTGGTCTGGGAAAATATTGGGACATTTCATAGAGCTATGTACAATGTGTGAATGAAAATAGTATCAAAAGACAACCTGTCTTTTTACACACTTCCTGAAACGAGCCGAGTGCTGACCATGTGACTGTCTTATTAGCACACCACATGCTGTTTTTCCAGCAATTCTTGGATGTGTGCATATCTACATGTAACTACCCTTTTAGGATTTATACATGGTCTAACATAATGAATTTAATCTGATAGGTCCTTACTTCTATATCTACAGTCGATGAACTCGATGTCAAAACTTACTGACGCCATTGTTTTTTTTTCCGACTTAGTGTGAAGGCACACACAATGATATGTTACACATTTAAGGCCTATTGAAGATATCCGGGAGTTACACTGTCAATTAGTCAAGAATGAATTTAAAAAATTGACATTTCTTTCACCAGGGATAAAATCAAATAGTTTACATTGCACAAGTTATTATGTATCGCCATTGTAGATACATTATTGATTAATCATATTTGGAAACCAAAAATAATTAATTAATGTACTGTACATGTACAGTGTATGTACCTTTAAATTGAATTCTGAGTATGACATTTTTATGCTTTCATCAGGATTTATTTATATATCTAATTTGGTGTTACAAATCTGGATCTGTGTGTTGAATATAAATGTTTGACTTCTGGTTGCCATATTTATCAGAATTGAAAGTAGTGTCATTTATGATTTATTGATCATCAGCAAACAAAAGTGGTACTCATCTATTCCATCTCAATTATTATTGATATTCAAGCATGTTTTATATACATGTACGTGTATGTTGATTTGAATGAAATGTTATATTGATGTTTGTTTTGTTGTGATGAAGGAGTTGATCTGTAATGTTGTCATATTGATGTTTGTTTTGTTGTGATGAAGGGGTTGATCTGTAATGTTGTCATATTGATGTTTGTTTTGTTGTGATGAAGGGGTTGATCTGTAATGTTGTCATATTGATGTTTGTTTTGATGAAGGAGTTGATCTGTAATGTTGTCATATTGATGTTTGTTTTGTTGTGATGAAGGGGTTGATCTGTAATGTTGTCATATTGATGTTTGTTTTGATGAAGGAGTTGATCTGTAATGTTGTCATATTGATGTTTGTTTTGTTGTGATGAAGGAGTTGTTTGTTTTGTTGTGATGAAGGAGTTGATCTGTAATGTTGTCATATTGATGTTTGTTTTGATGAAGGAGTTGATCTGTAATGTTGTCATATTGATGTTTGTTTTGTTTTGATGAAGGGGTTGATCTGTAATGTTGTCATATTGATGTTTGTTTTGTTTTGATGAAGGGGTTGATCTGTAATGTTGTCATATTGATGTTTGTTTTGATGAAGGGGTTGATCTGTAATGTTGTCATATTGATGTTTGTTTTGTTGTGATGAAGGGGTTGATCTGTAATGTTGTCATATTGATGTTTGTTTTGTTGTGATGAAGGGGTTGATCTGTAATGTTGTCATATTGATGTTTGTTTTGATGAAGGAGTTGATCTGTAATGTTGTCATATTGATGTTTGTTTTGTTGTGATGAAGGGGTTGATCTGTAATGTTGTCATATTGATGTTTGTTTTGATGAAGGAGTTGATCTGTAATGTTGTCATATTGATGTTTGTTTTGTTGTGATGAAGGAGTTGTTTGTTTTGTTGTGATGAAGGAGTTGATCTGTAATGTTGTCATATTGATGTTTGTTTTGATGAAGGAGTTGATCTGTAATGTTGTCATATTGATGTTTGTTTTGTTTTGATGAAGGGGTTGATCTGTAATGTTGTCATATTGATGTTTGTTTTGTTTTGATGAAGGGGTTGATCTGTAATGTTGTCATATTGATGTTTGTTTTGTTTTGATGAAGGGGTTGATCTGTAATGTTGTCATATTGATGTTTGTTTTGATGAAGGAGTTGATCTGTAATGTTGTCATATTGATGTTTGTTTTGTTGTGATGAAGGAGTTGTTTGTTTTGTTGTGATGAAGGAGTTGATCTGTAATGTTGTCATATTGATGTTTGTTTTGATGAAGGAGTTGATCTGTAATGTTGTCATATTGATGTTTGTTTTGTTTTGATGAAGGGGTTGATCTGTAATGTTGTCATATTGATGTTTGTTTTGTTTTGATGAAGGGGTTGATCTGTAATGTTGTCATATTGATGTTTGTTTTGATGAAGGAGTTGATCTGTAATGTTGTCATATTGATGTTTGTTTTGATGAAGGAGTTGATCTGTAATGTTGTCATATTGATGTTTGTTTTGTTGTGATGAAGGGGTTGATCTGTAATGTTGTCATATTGATGTTTGTTTTGTTGTGATGAAGGGGTTGATCTGTAATGTTGTCATATTGATGTTTGTTTTGATGAAGGAGTTGATCTGTAATGTTGTCATATTGATGTTTGTTTTGTTGTGATGAAGGGGTTGATCTGTAATGTTGTCATATTGATGTTTGTTTTGATGAAGGAGTTGATCTGTAATGTTGTCATATTGATGTTTGTTTTGATGAAGGAGTAGATCTGTAATGTTGTCATATTGATGTTTGTTTTGATGAAGGAGTAGATCTGTAATGTTGTCATATTGATGTTTGTTTTGATGAAGGAGTTGATCTGTAATGTTGTCATATTGATGTTTGTTTTGTTTTGATGAAGGAGTTGATCTGTAATGTTGTCATATTGATGTTTGTTTTGTTGTGATGAAGGAGTTGATCTGTAATGTTGTCATATTGATGTTTGTTTTGATGAAGGAGTTGATCTGTAATGTTGTCATATTGATGTTTGTTTTGATGAAGGAGTAGATCTGTAATGTTGTCATATTGATGTTTGTTTTGATGAAGGAGTAGATCTGTAATGTTGTCATATTGATGTTTGTTTTGATGAAGGAGTTGATCTGTAATGTTGTCATATTGATGTTTGTTTTGTTGTGATGAAGGAGTTGATCTGTAATGTTGTCATATTGATGTTTGTTTTGTTGTGATGAAGGAGTTGATCTGTAATGTTGTCATATTGATGTTTGTTTTGATGAAGGAGTTGATCTGTAATGTTGTCATATTGATGTTTGTTTTGATGAAGGGGTTGATCTGTAATGTTGTCATATTGATGTTTGTTTTGTTGTGATGAAGGGGTTGATCTGTAATGTTGTCATATTGATGTTTGTTTTGTTGTGATGAAGGGGTTGATCTGTAATGTTGTCATATTGATGTTTGTTTTGATGAAGGAGTTGATCTGTAATGTTGTCATATTGATGTTTGTTTTGTTGTGATGAAGGGGTTGATCTGTAATGTTGTCATATTGATGTTTGTTTTGATGAAGGAGTTGATCTGTAATGTTGTCATATTGATGTTTGTTTTGTTGTGATGAAGGAGTTGTTTGTTTTGTTGTGATGAAGGAGTTGATCTGTAATGTTGTCATATTGATGTTTGTTGTGATGAAGGAGTTGATCTGTAATGTTGTCATATTGATGTTTGTTTTGTTTTGATGAAGGGGTTGATCTGTAATGTTGTCATATTGATGTTTGTTTTGTTTTGATGAAGGGGTTGATCTGTAATGTTGTCATATTGATGTTTGTTTTGTTTTGATGAAGGGGTTGATCTGTAATGTTGTCATATTGATGTTTGTTTTGATGAAGGAGTTGATCTGTAATGTTGTCATATTGATGTTTGTTTTGTTGTGATGAAGGAGTTGTTTGTTTTGTTGTGATGAAGGAGTAGATCTGTAATGTTGTCATATTGATGTTTGTTTTGAGGAAGGAGTTGATCTGTAATGTTGTCATATTGATGTTTGTTTTGTTGTGATGAAGGAGTTGATCTGTAATGTTGTCATATTGATGTTTGTTTTGATGAAGGAGTTGATCTGTAATGTTGTCATATTGATGTTTGTTTTATTGTGATGAAGGAGTTGATCTGTAATGTTGTCATATTGATGTTTGTTTTGATGAAGGAGTTGATCTGTAATGTTGTCATATTGATGTTTGTTTTGATGAAGGAGTTGATCTGTAATGTTGTCATATTGATGTTTGTTTTGTTGTGATGAAGGAGTTGTTTGTTTTGTTGTGATGAAGGAGTAGATCTGTAATGTTGTCATATTGATGTTTGTTTTGAGGAAGGAGTTGATCTGTAATGTTGTCATATTGATGTTTGTTTTGTTGTGATGAAGGAGTTGATCTGTAATGTTGTCATATTGATGTTTGTTTTGATGAAGGAGTTGATCTGTAATGTTGTCATATTGATGTTTGTTTTGTTTTGATGAAGGAGTTGATCTGTAATGTTGTCATATTGATGTTTGTTTTGTTTTGATGAAGGAGTTGATCTGTAATGTTGTCATATTGATGTTTGTTTTGTTGTGATGAAGGAGTTGATCTGTAATGTTGTCATATTGATGTTTGTTTTATTGTGATGAAGGAGTTGATCTGTAATGTTGTCATATTGATGTTTGTTTTGATGAAGGAGTTGATCTGTAATGTTGTCATATTGATGTTTGTTTTGATGAAGGAGTTGATCTGTAATATTGTCATATTGATGTTTGTTTTGATGAAGGAGTTGATCTGTAATGTTGTCATATTGATGTTTGTTTTGATGAAGGAGTAGATCTGTAATGTTGTCATATTGATGTTTGTTTTGTTGTGATGAAGGAGTTGATCTGTAATGTTGTCATATTGATGTTTGTTTTGATGAAGGAGTTGATCTGTAATGTTGTCATATTGATGTTTGTTTTGTTTTGATGAAGGAGTTGATCTGTAATGTTGTCATATTGATGTTTGTTTTGATGAAGGAGTAGATCTGTAATGTTGTCATATTGATGTTTGTTTTGATGAAGGGGTTGATCTGTAATGTTGTCATATTGATGTTTGTTTTGTTGTGATGAAGGGGTTGATCTGTAATGTTGTCATATTGATGTTTGTTTTGTTGTGATGAAGGGGTTGATCTGTAATGTTGTCATATTGATGTTTGTTTTGTTGTGATGAAGGGGTTGATCTGTAATGTTGTCATATTGATGTTTGTTTTGTTGTGATGAAGGAGATGTTTGTTTTGGTGTGACCAATCGACAGGGGATGCTTACTCCTCCTAGGCACCTGATCCCACCTCTGGTGTGTTCAGGGGTCCGTGTTTATCCAACTATCTATTTTGTATTGCTTATGTGATTTATGAGATTAATCACTGTTCGTTATCTTCACCTTTCATCAAAACTAACGAAAATTACAGCTCTTTTAGTGTCTACAAATCTGAGATGTTTCTTTTGCTATTTTGCAGAATCACAAAGTTTACGGAGTCTCATTATGTCATGCCCTATTACATCCAGCAGCTGGAAGCCAAAGGACTTCAAGGGGACCTAATTCTTGTGGAAGGAATGCGAACAGGAAGTGCTCATGTTAAAGCTCGCATAAGAGACGGCTCCTACAAGGTGCTCCATTATTCTTATTTAGGTCCTATGTGTCAAATTAATAGGAAAACATTCTCTTGTAATGAAGATTTCAAGTTTCCTCACAAGGGCTAGGGTGGAGGCACTATAGCAAGATTTATTCTGAAATACATATGGAAAATAGTTTCAAATCTTTTCAAGAACAATATATAAGATACATCCATTTGTAGTGCAATTGCTCATTTCAATAAGTCCTTTTGGGATTTTTTTCTTTCAAGGATGTGAAATCCCCTGTTGTCAAATTGATTGTGGTAGCCAACTTAATCATCAACCCCGCAGAGGCCTACATTCTGAAGCATGCCACCATTAAGTACTCGGTGCAGCTCATCAAGCAGAGCTCCATGCTGGGTAAGAAAAAAATGAAGCAGAGAAAACTTGTCAACAGCAGCAAAAGTTAAGAGAATCAAAACGGTTTGACAGCTGCTCTATGTTTGAAACTAATCTATTATTTTTATTGCATTGTGTTTATACTTAAGAAAATATAAGTTTCATTTTTGAAAATACATGAGGGCATGAACTAATGACGCTTTCTGCTAGCATACCTCATTCAGTGCATTAGCGTTTGATGTGAAGTATGCCGGCGTGAAGCGTTACTGTTCATACCCTCATGTACAGTATTTTCAAAAATGAATTTTTTTTTATTTTTACATTTCACTTTCATTTCTGTTGGAATATTGCCAGCTGTTAGGATAGTCGAACTATATTTATCAAGATTCATACGCACTCTGTTCACATTGCTGAGGAAATGACTATCGTTTCAATTGTTAAAGATATCAAAGGTAAAACCAAAGGAATGTAAATATACATGTACAGTATATAAATGTTAGAGTGCTTGATTGAGAAAATGTATGTTTATATTACTTGCTTTACAGAGATCTCCCTGCCCTCCTCTCAGTTTTTTCTGGAAGTTCAGGAGGACAGCATTTGTGCATTAGATGCCAAGACCTCCATTGCTACAGGACAAGAGATAGGCTCCACTGATATTGTACTCACAGACAGAAGTATCCTTACTATGTACTATAATTCCTGTCTGTTAGTATCTCACTATTGATATTGTACTCACAGACAGAAGTATCCTTACTATGTACTATAATTCCTGTCTGTTAGTATCTCACTACTGATATTGTACTCACAGACAGAAGCATCCTTACTATGTAGTATAATTCCTGTCTGTTAGTATCTCACTACTGATATTGTACTCACAGACAGAAGTATCCTTACTATGTAGTATAATTCCTGTCTGTTAGTATCTCACTACTGATATTGTACTCACATACAGAAGTATCCTTACTGTGTACTATAATTCCTGTCTGTTAGTATCTCACTACTGATATTGTACTCACAGACAGAAGTATCCTTACTATGTACTATAATTCCTGTCTGTTAGTATCTCACTCCTTTAGTCCATTGAGTACTGTTGACTGATGAGTAGGTCATAAATGACAGCTGTTAAACTGTGACTGGTGAGATTTTTGTTGTATGAGTTTGATCAAACTTTCCAGTCGTACACAGACTATTGATTTCCTTAACGCTGTTCAGATTTGAAGCAGGATGCCCTTGTGAAGCCCAGTGCTGTGTTGTATGTGGTGGCCCCAAGCTACCTGGGCTTTGTGGTCCTGCCAAACAAGAAGTGGGTGTTGGAGACAGAGATAGAGTACACTATTGTTATAGAGGTGTTCGACAAAAACAGCCACAAGATCTACCCATCTGATGTAGGTTCTTCTGGGAGAAGGGGGGGGGGGGGGGGGGGGGTATTCGTACAGTGTTATTAAATTCATGCGATTAGTTATATGGTTACCAATAATTAATCATCAGAGTAAATCTACTAATCTATACTTCACATCTTTGCAAGTATTGATTGGAATGAGAACTGAGCAAAACATATTTTGTTGGCAAATTAAAACTTGCCTTGCAGGATTGTTTTCTATCTAAGCCTTTGAAGATTATTTTCCAAGAAAAGCTCTTGCTTTTCTGCACTTATTTTCCAATAATGCCAGTAAATGCAATGTACGAGAATATTTAGTTCCAAGGATTGTAGGAGCTGAGTTTCACATCAAGTGTTTAAGAAATCATTACCTTTTTATCAGAATTGCGGAACAATGACCCAGGGGCAGGAGGTAGCAAGAAATTTTGTTGGAATAATGAGATTTTATTTTCCACTAGAATTTTTATAGACCAAGGAGTTATTTGTCAACCATGTAGACAATGTCATCAATATACGTGTACATACCGTAGACAATCTCATTAATATATGTGTACATACAGTAGACAATGTCATTAATATCGTGTACATACAGTAGACAATGTCATTAATATACGTGTGCATACAGTGACAATGTCATCAATATACGTGTACATACAGTGACAATGTCATCAATATACGTGTACATACAGTAGACAATGTCATCAATATACATGTACATACAGTGGATAATTTCATCAATATACGTGTACATACAGTAGACAATAATAATAATAATACCATATTTATATAGCACCCTTTTCATACACTATGTACGCTCAAAGGTGCTTTACAATGCATATATACCTTACAACAGAATGTTATACACATATTACATAGAAAATAAATAAAACATTAAAAAGCTGTACCTATCCTCATTGTACATATAAAACATGAAAACACAAGATACCATAAATATGCTAGATAAGAATAAACATCAGTTTCAGGGCGTATTAAAATAATAATAATAATAAAATATACACACACAGCATATAATGTCTCAGGTATAATACAGTAAAACATACAATTCCTTTTTTTTTTTTTTTTTTTTTTTATATATAAAACATCACAAAATGGTACTCGAAAGCTAAGACACACAGCCTTTAGTTTTCAGTTTTTCACAGAATCTAACCTACACGAATGACTGAAATGAAAGAAACTAGTCCTGGAAAACTTGATGGAAAAAATGTGTTTTCAGTGACTTCTTGAATACACACAGTGTTCTACAGTCCCTTACATGTTTTGGAAGGGCATTACAGGAGAGTGATGAATATGCCAGAGGAGTTAATTTGAAATTATAATGAGAGATTTTATCTACATGTGTTCCTGAGTACTTGCATTAACGTTAGAGAAATATAATGTACTGTGTTTTGTATTTATAGAATGTTATGCTGAAGGCAATGTTTCCTAAAGAATACTTTGATGTGAGGTTTTCCACTAGAAATGGAACCTATCATCATGTTTATACGCTGAAGCCGGGGAAGACCAGCATTGAAGGTGTTCTAGCATCCATCGTACAGGAAGTGAGTACATTGAAAATGAAACGGAGGTATCCATTTTGTGTAATATCTAATGCTTCTGATGAGATTCAGACACATGACAGTGTTATTGAATGCTGTGTAACTTAATACAAGGGGTGCCGAGTTTCCTAGTGTCTTCATTTCTGAGTTTCCTAGTGTCTTCATTTCTGATTTGTTAACAAATTTTGTTAATAATTTGGTATAAGTAAGTCAAGCTGTTTGTATATATGTGTGTTAAAAGAGATATTAATCTGATGTCAAGTCTATATGATAAGAATATTTTCAGTGGTCAGATGTAGTGAATATTTCTGACATGGTTACAGGATGGTACAGAAATCGAGGTCAGCCCTGCAGTGAAAGGGTCACGGTCCGTGGAGATTTTTGATCCGATTCGTGTCAGACCAGAGAAACTTTACTTTCCTTGGGATCCACACTCGCCCACAAGTCACCAGTATAAATTACAGGTAACCATCTCCAGTATTACAGGTAACAGTCTCCAGTATTACAGGTAACAGACTCCAGTATTACAGGTAACAGATTCCAGTATTACAGGTAACAGACTCCAGTATTACAGGTAACAGTCTCCAGTATTACAGGTAACAGTCTCCAGTATTACAGGTAACAGACTCCAGTATTAAAGGTAACAGACTCCAGTATTACAGGTAACAGACTCCAGTATTACAGGTAACAGACTCCAGTATTACAGGTAACGGTCTCCAGTATTACAGGTAACAGACTCCAGTATTACAGGTAACAGTCTCCAGTATTACAGGTAACAGCAGTGTTTTCCATTCATTTCATTTGAAGAGGCCCATTTAGAATTGTAACCGGCCAGGGGGGGTATGGGGGGATTCCCCCCATGAAATTTTGGAAAATTAGACGCAAAATCCTGCATTCTGAGGCATTTCAGGGGGCAAAATGACCCTTGTTCATATGCCACTTTTTAACCTACATTTTTAAATATATACCAAAGGGTTGAACATTTTTACCTCAGACAAGTTAGTCACAGTGGTGTTAAATACACACCTTTCCGATGTTTTGACTGGAAGAAATCATGTAATGTATTCGTTCGACGCTTCATTATTTTTCACTGCTATGTGCTTCTCACGCGCAAGGTGAGAGTTTAAAATATCGTTTAAAATATCGTCCAATCAAAATCGCCGTTTCAAAAAGCTCTCGATAAAAACATAAACAAGGAAGAAATATGAAAGATATTTATAGCCAACCAATTGCTACCGCATACATTCTTTGCAAAGATCGATCGTGTAAATCAACATCACTGAAATTGACAACATATTATTTTTTTATATTTGAACCGGCCAGAAAATCGTTTGAAACGGTCAATTTGGCCGGTGGCCGGCTCTTAGGGAAAACATTGAACAGTCTCCAGTATTACAGGTAACAGTCTCCAGTATTACAGGTTTTACTGGTATACTGATTTTTTTCTTTATGCAATCATGATTAGTTCATTTATACATGTATTCACCTGTAACTATCCTCTGTACTGACATTCTTCTTACAAAACTAACTTATTACCAAACAAAGAGTCCGTTTTCGTGCCTCATTCAGGATAACTGTGACGTGTGTAATTTTTTTGTATATCTTTGTTTACTTTGACAGGTGAAAGGAGGGAGCGGAGAGTATGTGTGGAGCTCGTCCAATGTGGAAACCACCACAGTCAATGTCAAAGGGGAGATCACCACAGGGAAGCGGGGAGAGGCCCAGATCACAGCCGCCGACGCCAAAAACAGGGTGCACACCGGGTCAACAAAGGTATGGAGGGGAGATAATGTGAAGAACTGGCCCCACACTGGGGTCAGTAGAGGTATAAAGGAGATATGATCATAAGAAATAATGGCCCCATTGTGGGGACAGCAAGTGTTACAGAGGGGAGATAATCCCAAACACTGGACCCACACTGGGCCAGCAGAGCTGTGGAGTGGGCCAGTAGAGAGCCTAAGCTGAACAATGTTACATGTACCTTCCTATTTTATATTTATTTCAATGTCTGTGAATGGTCAGGAAAATCTGTTCTGTATATATGCAGGTTTATGTTTTGCCTCCAGAAGACATGAAGTTTGTTCCTCAACATGTGGAGGCAGTGGTCGGGACAGAACTGGAGATGCCCCTCGCTGTTTTTGGACAATACCAAGGTGACCGTTTAACTCTACCACTTTCAGCTCACCAGAAGAAATCGTTTTAGTGAATGTTGGCCCAGACAATTTTTGTGCATCTTGTAACAACCCTGTTAGCACATGGAAACAGAATATAGTAACGCTACTCTTTTAATATAGTAACGCTACTCTTTTACTAGGGATTTCGCATTCATCTGTACCTGGGTATTAACGTTTGCATTAATTTGTGAGATGCCTCCTTTTTATATGCCCGTCTTAAGACGGGACGTATTATGGTATGGCGTTCATGTCCGTCCGTCTGTCCGTCCGTCTGTTAGCTTTTTCGTGTCCGACCCGTAACTTAAATACTACAAGGCCTAGAATCATCAAACTTTGTCTGTAGATACATCTTGGGTAGAAGGTGTGTCGCACATTAAAACCAGGTTACTGTGACTTTTCATTAAGAAGATATGGCCATATATGGCAAAAACTTGTCCGGCTCATAACTTGAAAACTATTAGACCTAGAATCACCAAAATTGGTCAACTAATGCATCTTAGGTGGAAGGTGTGTCGCATCCTACTTTAAGGTCACTGTGACATTTAATTAAGGTGATATAAAAAAAAATGTTTTAATGGGTACAATCTATACTGTTAACAATATGTGACGGGCGTATCATGTGCCGTGGCGGTGCACTTTATTTGTTTATTTATTTACCTTAATTTTCATTGTAAATAGATACAAGTCCGTCAGGTTATAGCACTCACAATTTTACAGTTTCGTGAATTGAATCTATTCCCTCAGGTAGGGTGACGAACTGTTCAGAGGGAGAGGCCAATCGCTATGTAGAGATGGGTATTTGATGCTGAATGGCAATTATATCATATGAAGTACTCTTGTAATATACACTGCAAGTGAGCAGTGAATCATACATGTTTAATTATGCGATCATTATATTTTTACACTTTCACAGCAAGGTAAAATTCATGAAATTAACATCTGCAGTTGATAGGAGATACCTGTTGACTTCATATGGAGGTCAATTAAGACTGTAAATGGAGTGAAGCAGATGTTGCTCGTGAAATGTGAAAATGAATTTATGCATTAAACAGTAATGATGTATGCCTTTTCAGATTGATTAGGAAAATCCTTTAGTACATACATGTATTTCAGCACAAAATGAAATTGTTGTGATAAAACAATGATACGTGCATCATTTATGATTTGAATTATTTTCAGGCAAACTATATCCTTTCAATGATTGTCGAAAGATGAAGGTCAACATTTCTTTCTCTGATCCGACGGCCTTCCAGCTGAACAGAGGTAAACTGCATGTACAAGTAGACACTGGTGTTTACTGACTCGAACAAAAATTTATAAGATATATTTTTTAATCCTGAGAATGTGTAACAACTTACTCTACAAATATACATGTATGTAGCTATTATTGACATGTCGATCATAAAACACATAAATACAAATTAAGTACTTTACATTCATATGAAATTGATTCTGTAACTTAATTGCATGTATTAATTGTTGAATGTGTAGTTATTATTTTACATGTTTTTTGCAGTTTCTTTATCTATTCCCGAGGAGGGTTGTTGCTCACTAAGACTGAAATCAGTGCAAAGAGGTCACACTGTGGTGGTTGCCAGCTACACATCCAGAGGGATCGATTTGTCTGCCACCGTAACCATAGCAGCTTATGATCCGCTGATGGTAAATGAAGAAACACTAATTGTCTTGTTGCATATATACAAAAATATACCTTCAAATACTTGTCTGCATGAAAACTGTAGTTGTGGGTGTCCAAAGTTTCACATGGAAGAGACTGTACCTGTATATGCAGGAAAAGCTTTTCAAAGATATCAAGCCTTGCCGTTGCTGGGTATGAAATGTGTTGACCAGGTTTCATCCTGTGCACGGCCACTAAATGATTATGTTACTAACAATATCCTCATGTAGCGACCATAGATTCAGACTAATTCAACCCGTAAGGCCAATTTATTTTTTTTTAAATTGGTTTACGGATTTCAAAATTTTCAAATCCGTTCGGAGGAGGTTAAAAAAAAGAAAGAAAAAAGTTCAAATGACAAAATGTTAAGTAATAAAAATTAATTTGATTTGAGGTCAATGTTTAATTATCAACTTTAATATTCTCTTCACCAATCACTGTCAACTTCAGACGGTGGTATATAGCAACTATTGTGCACCTTGGCAACAATGCTGTTTCCTTCAAAAACGTTATTTGTTTATTATATTAATTTTCTATCATTATCAAATGTCCATTGTTTACCGTTTAGTTATGTAAATCCCAAAATAAAAGAACCACATCGTTTTTCCATTCAAAAGATGGCATCATTGACATATATAGGGACGCACTAATCACCTGAAGTACCTAAATCCTGACTGACCTTACCAAGCATAATTATATTTTGTATAAAAATTTACTTTTAAGTTTTAAAGTCTTATTTATGAAGTCAAGTAAAGTTATAAATAAAATTCATGAACCCTCTAAACATTTATTCAAAAATTCTGAATTTTATATAGGTCAGATCAATTTATTGTTGGTAGACAATGAATTAATTCAATAATGTTAAATATGTTTTCAACCTCCTTCAATATATGAAGAATTACACATATTAATTATGAAGAATATTTTCTTTAAAATTCATTAAGGGCTATTCCAGCCAAAAAAAATGGGGGGGGGGGAGGCACTTTATTTCTAAGACAGCCACCCATACAATTAAATTTTCCTCTGCTACCACCACCCATACAATTGGATTCTCCCCTGCCACCACCACCCATACAATTCAATACTTTCATTTAACGTAACAAATGGATCAACCATATGATATTTTAGAACTTAATTCTAGTTTATATTTTTAAAAATGCAAACAATATAAACAATAAAATGTCTTTCTTTGTTGTTTCATCGGGAGATGAAGGTAGCAATCATTGCAGAAAAAATTACATATTTTGGTTTCCAATGCAATTTTGGTAGGGAGAAAAAAGGATGATCTTAGCAATAAACTGAAAGAAAAAATGCAATTAATTTTGTATACTCTGGAAAAATGTGAGTTGTAGAAACCTAAGCTCTGTTTGCTTATTATAAACAAACAGTTTCACTAGATTAATGATGTGGGATATCGTCATATCATTTCTGGACTAGATGTGCATGTCCTTTTTACTCATGTCATGATCTGGGTGCTTGTTAATTGTTGAAATAACAAGAAGTTGTTTTTTTTTAATGATATAAAACTAAATAAAATATGAATATATTATACCACTTTAAATTTAAATTCACATATATTGTTACTCTCTTTATTGCTTTTAAAAGACAAGTGTCTTATTCTTCAGTTATAATATGTATACATAAAATGGCATTGTATAGTGGTGTACAAATTCAAGCAAGCAACGGAGAAGAACTTTTCAACGAGTTAGGTTTTCTCGCAACTTAAGTGCAAGACATAGATATTTCCCTAAATTACAAAGTGTATGCATATAGATTGTGACTTTTTTCCTTTGACTTTTCCCCCTACAATCTCTCGTACAGGAAACTCGTGAATATTCCATTTAGAATTTCAGTCCCAAGCATATTTACCTGATTTATATCGCAATCAGGCAAATTTTCCACTCTGTTAAACGTAATGGTATACCAGGTGGGAGATTTCATATCCAAATTACCCCGCACATCTCAAAGTCTGTCGAAATTTGCACCTTCGGAAACAACGGTCGTGATTCCCTGATCCTTGATTTTGTTAAATAAACAACAACTCGGGTTTTGGTAATTAACCTCACACGACGCTGCATGTTAATTACATGTTAACCAATTGATAGCTTGGGTATAATAATTGATTCAGAGTGCCGATTAAAGAAGATCACCGCCGAACTATTACCTGTGCATTTTAAAACGAAAGTGTTAGGGGCGATAATTCCCAGAATAGTCATGCTCGACTGAAATCGAAAGTAGGAATCGCGTTGTAATCGAAAAAATGTACAGTCGTTTCATAAAGGTGAAATTACACGAAAAGGTTGTAAAACTCATGATTGTTGGTTGCGTTAGACAGGTGGTCGTTTAGGACAGGTACAATAGGTTAGGTAACGCCTTGGAGGGAAAAGGTTTACGGTAACATTGAGTTATCTGCCCATTTATCAATCTTTTTTCCGTACATAAGTTAATGTAGAATGGCTCCGCTTTTCTTCTTTTGTAATAAAAGAAACGTAACGTGATACGTTTTCATTTTTATACGCCCGTCTTAAGACGGGCCGTATTATGTTATGGCCTTCATGTCCGTCCGTCTGTCCGTCCGTCCGTCTGTTAGCTTTTTCGTGTCCGACTCATAACTTAAATACTATAAGGCCTAGAATAATCAAACTTTGTCAGTTGATACATCTTGGGTAGAAGGTGTGTCGCACACTAAAACCAGGTCGCTGTGACTTTTAATTAAGAAGATATGGCCAAATATGGTAAAACCCTGTCCGGCTCATAACTTGAAAACTATTTGATCTAGAATCATGAAACTTGGTCAACTTATGCATCTTAGGTAGAAGGTGTGTCGCACTGTACTTTAAGGTCACTGTGACATTTAGTTGAAGTGATTTTTTGAAAAAAGTATGTTATAATTGGTACAATCCTTACTCATAAGAGTTTTGTAGAAAACCTCATTCAAAAATGTTACATCAAGAAAACACATATTTTTTTTTATGATATACTGTACAGCTTTTTTTAGCTTATGTAATGTTTCCTTTGTTTCTAACAATAACATGAGAAATTCTACTTGTCCCATGGGAGTAGCATGCAAAGGGCATTTTGACAAGACTAATTAATGAGTTTTGTGTAGAGCATCTCTGATCAACATGATCAAGCAGGTGTTATCTTTATCTCTAGGGAATTGGGCAGAGAGATCTTAGCCTCTTAATTGCAGATATACCAGAAATTATTTGTGAAAGTGAATTTGTTTGTTGTGGTTAGTCTTTATTTTCAAAATTAATTTGACATTGTACTATATAATTTTTAATTTTTTTTCTCGGCAACCTATATGCAGAGTATCATTTCTCACTAAGACAACAAATGGTTGCAATATGTATAAAGGCCTATTTTAATGATTAGTATTTTGATGTTTTGTTATGGCTGTGGCATTGTTCAGAAAAAAGATATACAATGAACAAAGCTGCAGATTGGGCATTTGTGTAAATCTGAACAGATGAAATAGTATTGCAATAACCATATTAAAAAATGTTAATTCAAGAAACTACACATTCTTCATTATATACACTGTACTATACAGCAGTATATAAGAAACAAATTATTTCTTTTGTGTCAGTAAGGAGAAATTTCCCTTGTCCCATGGGTGTAATTATCAAGCAATTCAGGAGGCATTTTGCTAACAGAAAAATTGCATTTTGTCAAATTACAGATTAATTAATGAGTTTAGAAGATTTCTGTTACAGCAATCTGATCAAGGAGGTGCTATCTATATCTCTTGCAATCGGGAATTGGGCAGAGGAATCTGGCCTTTTAATTGATCTGTCAAATTTTAGAACAGTTCTAATTGGTAGCCATTACTTTGAAAGTTAATTTGGTATAAAGTTTAAGAATTAATATGATATTGTAAAATATATTTTTATTTTATATCTCAACAACAAGGTGCAGATTGTCATGTCTCACTAAGATGACAGTTTTACAGTCTAAGAATAAACATAATGACTAATGTTTGATGTTTTATTACGCTGTGCATTGTTCTTCATTCCTTAAAATACAATGAGCAAAGCTGCAGATGTGCATCTCTCAAGTCTAACACAACCAGTTGAGAAATATATGATGTATTATTTTTTTCTAATTTATAACTACACCATAGGAGATGCACCAGTGTTTGAAATAACCGTTTTTAATCTATATTTATTATGTTCCCCAAACAAAGTTTGGGAACATATTGTTTTTACTCTGTTTCTTATTAAGGTCTTCCGTTTCCAACGGAAGACCTTCTAGTGATTCTACTGTTTATTATTATTATTATTATTATTATTTTTTTTTTTTCCCTTTCGTCTCCTAAACCGTTGGATGGATTTTTCTGAAACTTTCACAGGTTATAGACAACGATGGTACCTCGAGGCATTTTTTTCATTTTTTCAAAATTCACTTCCGTTCGTCAGATACGTCCGATTTTCCGGTTTTTGAAAGAAACTTTGTCCGGGGGTAAACTTGAAAACCACAAAAGATAATCGAATGAAACTTTCAGGGATGACAGATCTATCTTCTCTATGGTGCATGCACGTAATATTTTTTGTCGCCGTCACTTCCGGTCGTCACCGGAAGTGATTAAATAAATCATCAATTTCAAACTTTTTTCTTTCAAATTGAAACCTATATCGTTTTACTAGGTCTAGTTCTAATTCTCAAAAAATGTTGATCCCACCGGAAGTTGAATCTCCAACTTCCGGTTATATCAAAGAAAGACTATTAATTCTCTCATTTTTCAGTGCCATAAATCTTGGTCATGAAACCAATTAATGAGTTGAGTTTTACATATATTATAGTCACTATAAATGTCTAGAGTAACGTCAAATATTTTTGTAAAATTCACTTCCGGTCGGCAAATACGGCTTATTAGCTGTTTTCGTTGTACAGCGTTTTTCTCGGAAACGGTTAAAGATACAGTCATCAAATTTTCAGAGTTAATAGATCTTACTTTGTAGGCGTGCAGTAGGGGGTTAAGAATGTCGGCCGTCACTTCCGGTCGTCAACGGAAGTGATTAAATTAATCATCAATTTCAAAACTTTTTTCTTTCAAATTGAAACCTATATCGGTTTACTAGGTCTCGTTCTAATTATCAAAAAATGTTGACCCCACCGGAAGTTGAATCTCCAACTTCCGGTTATATCAAAGAAAGACTATTCATTCTCTCATTTTTCAGTGCCATAAATCTCGGTCATAAAACAAGTTAATGATTTGAATTTTACATATGTTATAGACACTATACATGTCTAGAGTATACTTAAATATTGTTGTAAAATTCACTTCCGGTCGTGAGATATGGGGTGGATATATTGAAGCCTTGTTTTTTCAGTTTCTCAATAATGAATATAGATAGACGCTTGAAACTTGTCGAGTTGATTAACTAACATTAGTCCATTGTACACATACATTCAATTTTTTCGTCCGTCACTTCCGGTCTATACCGGAAGTGTTTTAAAAAATGTCGATTTTCCTATTTCTTCGAGTGATTTCTCAGAGATGGATGGATATATTTTCTTGAAATTTTCAGGAATAATGTCTTATGAAATGACCTTGCTATAATTATTTTTGTTTTTACAAAATTCACTTCCGGTCGAAAAATATGGCCGATATTCTGTCTCTCAAAAGGAATTTTGTCCAGCATTTTTCTTGGAAAAGGTAAAATATAGGTTCATCAAATATTCAGGGATAATCAAGCTCCGTTTATAAGCGTGCAGTAGGGGGTTGAACCGTCACTTCCTGTTGTCACCGGAAGTGATTGAAGGAATCGCAAATTTCAAACTTTTTCTTTCAAATTGAAACCTATACTAGTTTATTAACTCTCTTTCAAAGTGTCAAAAGAATATTGAGTCTGTCGGTAGTCAAAACAACTACTTCCGGTTTCTTCATAAAATACCTTTTTTCTTTTTGTCTCTTTCTCCCCATAAATCTCGCTTATATTTGAAGTCTTTCATATGATTTTCACATGTCTTAATAAAAAGTATCAACTTCTAAAGTTTTGATGATTTTGTTTTTCAAAATTGACTTCCGGTCGGTAGTAACCTACTACTTTCTCTTTCTTTAGTCTACTTCTTTTTGTTGAGAACTCTTTCAGATAGAGACGTGAAATTTTCAGGGAATATACACAGTAAAGAGTCGCTGTCATTTATAGGAAAACACATCTGAATAGTACTTCCGGTCGTCACCGGATTTTACAAAAAAAGAGTAAAAAATTCGATAATACACTTCTCATTTATTGTTAAAGTACATTCTCTGATATATTTGAATGGTTTTTGTAGGATCAGAAAACTCTTTACCGGAAGTGA
Source organism: Ostrea edulis (assembly GCF_947568905.1). Lineage (NCBI taxonomy): Eukaryota > Metazoa > Mollusca > Bivalvia > Ostreida > Ostreidae > Ostrea > Ostrea edulis. Next base: position 8,771,042 of record NC_079169.1, read on the forward strand.
ACAAACGGAAGACCTACTCATTACTAGTAATGAGTTTCTAGTTATTAAGGTCTTCCGTCTCCTGCGGAAGACCTTACTATTATTGTTCGCGTTCTTCTTCTTCATTATTATTATTATTATTATTATTATTATTTTCCTTGGTAGTACACGCGTTTTTCTCAGCCATTTCTCGATCGATTTTCACTAAATTTTCAGGAAAGATGTCTTTTGGTGACAAGACTTTGCTTGCAAAATTCCGTGCTTGACGTCACTTCCGGTCAGGAGTTATCTCTCTTTTAGTGACTTTTTGAAGGGCCTTGTTGTCCACACATCTCCTCCGTTAGTTTTGAAGCTAGAGTCTTGAAATTTCTACACAAGATAGAGTAAACATTTTAGAAGATTTGTGGGGGATTCGATTTTACCGGAGGCGATTTGCCTAAACGCTCGCCTGGACCTGAAAAAATGGATGCCAAAATTTTTCGCCGATTTCGGCGATTTTTGACCTTTGATCTCCAATATCTTTTTTCTTGCAAATATTTTGTTAAGACATGTAGAACAAAAGTTGTGCACATTTACGAGATCTTTTCGAAAATATCAAGATTTAGGGGCTAGCCCCTTAAATTAGGGATCTAGAAGGGCTCAAAGTCTAGATCAAATATCTCAAAAATCGTTAATATTTTGGTATAAGTCAAAGAACAAAAAATGTTCATCTCAACAATCCAAATCTATTCATATAAAAATTTAGGTCATATGTTACGTAATAAGGGATTTTAAGGGCCAAAACCATAAATTTTTTACCCCTTGTATCTCGAAAACGACAAATATTTTGAAAAGCAATAAAGAACAAAAGTTGTTCAGAATGATGATCTGAACAATATGCATATTTCGTTTTTACCCTATGTGGCCCCGTTAGGGAGCTACAGTTTGGCCCCTAAAAATTACTTCTAGAAATAACTCCAGAACGGTAAAGAATTTCTAAATACTTGTTGAACAAAAAATGTTTGAAATGTCATGACCTTTCTTACGATATCAAGCAAAAGGGGCTGACCCTTTAAATTAGGGGCCCAGAAGGGTCCAAAGGTTTATGAGAATATCTCAGAAACTATTAATATTTTGTAATAAGTCATTGAAGCGGAAATGTTCATCTAAACGAGTTTGTTCTTATCAAATCAAAAAGTAGGTCATATGTTACGTAATAAGGGATTTTAAGGGCCAAAATCATAAATAATTGACGCCTCATATCTTGAAAACGACAAATATTTTGAAAAGCATTATTGAACAAAAGTTGTTCAGAATGATAATCTAAACAATATGTACATTTCGTTTTTTCCCTATGTGGCCCCGTTAGGGAGCTACAGTTTGGCCCCTAAATATTTCTTGTAGAGATAACTCGAGAACGGTAAAGAATTTCTAAATACTTGTTGAGCAAAAAATGTTTAAAATGACAAGGCCTTTCTTACGATATCAAGCAAAACGGGCTGGCCCTTTAAATTAGGGGTTCAGAAGGGTCCAAATGTTTTTGAGAATATCTCAGAAACTATTAATATTTTATAATAAGTTGTAGAAGCGGAAATGTTCATCTCAACGAGCTTGATCTTATCAAATCAAAAAGTAGGTCATATGTTACGTAATTAGAGATTTTAAGGGCCAAAATCGTAAATATTTGACGCCTCATATCTTTAAAACGACATATTTTTTGAAAAGCATTATTGAACAAAAGTTGTTCAATGTGTCATAACCTATCGATCAATATCAAAAAATGGGTCTGTGGGCCTCATGGCTCGCCTGTAGAGTCGATTTTTGTCGATATCAGTCGATTTCAAAAACTTGTAACTGGTAAATATTTTGTAAGGACATATTGAACAAAAGTTGTTCAGTTTATCGAGATCTATCGATTGATATCAAGAAATAGGCCTATGGTCCTAATGGCTCGCCTGTAGAGTCGATTTTTTGTCCATATCGGTCGATCTCAATAACTTTTTACAGGTTAATATTTTGTAAAGACATATAGAACTAAAGTTGTTGAGTCTATAGAGGGCTAACAAATGACATCAAGAAATAGGCCCGCGGGCCTTATGGCTCGCCTGGAGAGTCGAATTTCAAACGAATTTCACCGCAACTTTGCTTCAGAAGCTTATGATATGAAAAATTGATTATATCTAAAGTGTCTTAAAGTCGGAAACTAAATTGGGACTCATTTGTCTTTCTTTTCTTTTTTTTAACTCCGAGTGCATCAACAAATCGGACGGAAGACCTACTCGTTGCTCGCAACGAGATCGTGTCTAGTTATTATTATTATTCTTTTTCTCCGATACTTTTTTGTCCGGTAGTGTTCTCAGAAACTACAAAAGGGATCGATATGAAACTTTCCAGGATGATAGTATAGCGTTTGTAGATGTGCATAGTGATAGTCATTTTGTCTGCACGTGCATGCACGCGTGCGCACGTGCACTGCAATTTTGGTACAAAAAATGGAAAATCAGAATATTAAAGGGATTGATATGAAACCTCAATAGGATGGTAGTATATCATCTGTAGATATGAAAAATGATATTTATTTTGTCTGCACGCGCACGCATGCGTGTGCACGTGCATTGCAAAATTTGTACACTAACTTTGGAGTCAGTCTAACTTTTTTGTTGTTCATTGAAATGGCTTGATATTCATATCATAGGTAGATATTGAGACCCTTAACTGATTTGCATGGTCAAAATTACCAATTTGCACGCGCATGCACGTGCGCTTCATTTTGATTGGATAGTACTAAAACGTCTGTAACTATCTTATTTATGAAGCGAATAAGATGATATTCACAGCATACGTAGACAATATGTGTATCTATATATTGGTGTAACAAAAAATTCCAACGCGCATGCGCGTGCTACGTTTTTCAAATGTTCAATATTTAAAGAACGATAACGTTTTTGTTTTTCATCAAATTCTATTGATATTAGGGGTGTAGATGTGTCTTGGTACTCCTTACAAATTGCTGTGGTTAAAATTACTGCTCAGCACGTGCATGCACGTGTGCTGAATTCTGATTGGACGATTTTAAAATCGCTATAACTTCCTTATATTTGGTGGAAACGTTATGAAATTCATACTGTGGGTATATGATACAAATGCCTGTTGAACGACATCAACAAAAATTCGGAATCATACACGCGTGCGCGTGTATGCACGTGCAACGCTTTCTTTCATTTCTTGGTACTGAAATGACCATATTAAACGTACTACATGTAATTAAAGGCTAAAATAAAATGATTTTTTGCTATAGATTCACAAGGACATCACATTTTATTTGGGGGAGGTTTGGGGAACATATGTAACGGTCCCCGTTACAATTAGAACTAGTTTATATTGACATCACCATGCATATTTTACTTTTATACTTGAAGATTTGACAAAGGCAGATACTGATATATGTATTTTTTGATATGTTGAATAAATCAACCTTTTTGAGTACTCCCATTTATTGTAAGTTGTTTGCTTGGATAAAGGGCTATCTTGCACTTTAATCATTTCATTGAAAACATTTGGGAAAATGTTTTTATATCCTTTTAAAAATCATTAAGCTTACATTATCAATATTTGAAGCAATGTCACATGAGACCATAAAGTGGGTAAGATTCTTAAAGGAAGGATGACATTTGGTTCCATGCATACCTATCTCTTCATGGTGATATGTTCATGTTAACAATATGTGACGGGCGTATCATGTGCCGTGGCGGTGCACTTTATTATCATAATTCACAGGCACCCATGTTTTTTATTTAACCTGGAAGACAACCACCCATACAAATAAATTTTCCCAAATCACTTCCACCCATCCAAAAAAATATCAGCTGCCATCCCTCCTCCCTCCATACGTTTTTTGCTGAAATAGCCCTAATGAGAATTTGAAAGTGTATCGGCAAATTGTATGCCTGGTAAGGTCAGGTAGGGTTATACTTGTTTAGGTGATTAGTGCAACCCAACGTACGTCAAGGATGCCATCTGAAAACAAGTGTTTGTTTTTATTTTGGGATGGTATGCAATGCATTACTAATGCAAATTAGAAGTTAGTTTCATAAACAGATAACTTATTGGAAGCGAAAAGCATTGTTACTAAGGTGCAGAATAATTGTTAGCACCGGCTGAAGTTGACTGATATTCCACACATGACACATGAATACTTACTGTCCTGAGATTTCGACGGAGGCATCTGTCTCCAATTATCCAGTCCAGCGGAATCTATTTTCTTTTCTTTCTTTCTTTCTTTTTTTTTTTGTGAAAAGGAAAAATTACAGCGTCGGAAATATAAAAAGGAGTGAAAAACCATTTTATTTTTTTTCCAACATCCCAAAAAATCTGTACGGTGGATCTGTAAACCAACTCAATTTAAAAAAAAGGCCTAAGGTCCAAAGTTCTACATATGAAGATGATGGGAATATTTTGTTTAAAAAAATTCATATCAAAAACAGTAGGACTTGAATTTGTGAAATTACGGTACTGTGCAAAGTAGACTCTTAGTAGACTTTTGTAAAAGCATGGTGTATGGGCCTCCTGTATATCAAAATTGATTGTCTATATCAAAATTAAGACATATTAATGAGATTTAAGGATCTTCAGTAAATTTTCTTGTTCGAAAATTTTATGGTTTTGATTTTAGAATATTGCCCAAGTTACACTGCAAGTTGTGTATTTCGGAGAATTGATGTTACTATAGTATGTTTTCTGTATTTCCGACTATTGACATAATTACATGTGTGTGTGTGTGTGTATATATATATATATATATATATATATAAAAAATTAACTTGTACAAAATGTTTATAATAAGCCACCAAAGGTATATGTATACATTTTTCTGAGAAAATGAGAGAGAGAATAAAGAAAAAGAGAGAGATGCATACAGTCATTATTTTTAAATATATTGAATGTACATGTATATTGAAAACAAGTTTTTTTTTAAAAATGCTAATTAATACATGTATATTTCTTATTATGTACATTAAAACACATTTATAGTGAAGTGCTGGGGACAAACAATTTAGATTGATTATAAATGTAATTCATAATATCCACTAAAGTCGCATGTTCTTAAACTAGAGGGAATGAAAATCACTTAATAGCTGTATGGATGAATTCATTTTAAGCTATAGACATTTTTTTTACTGTATTTGTGGGCATTGACAGTTATCGTTCATATTCTATTTTGTAGCCCGTTGACAGTTATAGTTCATATTCTACTTTTTGTAGCCTGTTGACAGTTATCGTTCATATTCTACTTTTGTAGCCTGTTGACAGTTATCGTTCATATTCTACTTTTGTAGCCTGTTGACAGTACTTTTGTAGCCTGTTGACAGTTATCGTTCATATTCTACTTTTGTAGCCTGTTGACAGTTATCGTTCATATTCTACTTTTGTAGCCTGTTGACAGTTATCGTTCATATTCTACTTTTGTAGCCTGTTGACAGTTATCGTTCATATTCTACTTTTGTAGCCTGTTGACAGTTATAGTTCATATTCTACTTTTGTAGCCCGTTGACAGTTATCGTTCATATTCTACTTTTGTAGCCCGTTGACAGTTATCGTTCATATTCTACTTTTGTAGCCCGTTGACAGTTATAGTTCATATTCTACTTTTGTAGCCCGTTGACAGTTATCGTTCATATTCTACTTTTGTAGCCCGTTGACAGTTATCGTTCATATTCTACTTTTGTAGCCCGTTGACAGTTATCGTTCATATTCTACTTTTGTAGCCTGTTGACCCAGAAAAGGAAGCAGTCGTCGCTGTGGGGTCCAGGAAGGAACTGATATTTAAGGGTGGCCCTCAGCCCTGGATCATCGATTCGCTCAAATACTTCCAGGACTGTAAGTTTACGAGTTCAGCTAGGGACACTATGCTGTATGTGTTGTGGTTCTAGTGTATCTAGAATGTACTGCAATGAAAGCTGATGTACAATTTGCTATATCAAGACTCGGTCACTATTTGATATATTCTACGATAATGGATAAATGCACTGTAGATAATTTTAGTGTAAGCTCTCTCCATTCAGCGCCAAATGTGCTGAAATATGAATGTCGTGAAAATAAGTTTACTAAATACAAATAAGTACATGTACAGTGTATGTATTTTTAGAATGTCTAGAATAGCAGATATATTAACAGGAGAGTATTTTTTTTGTACAATCCTTTATATCTCATTTACATCCTTTAAATAATTTCATATAAAGCAAATGTTTCTCTTCTCTTAGTAACCAGTACAAATTCTGCTATCACGAAGGTCCAGAAGGTGAAAATTCTTGGAAATAATCGTAAGTCTTTTATAGTTATATTCATTGATAATTTTTATGCCCCCCTGCAATGGGAGAATTAGGGACATGCACATGTAGTTTTTAGTCTGTCCATCTATTTATTTGCAAAATCTTTAAGGGCTATTCCAGAAATAAATACATGGGGGGTAGGGAGGCACCTTTTGTATATACCAAGCACCCATAAAAAAAAAATAAGAAATTGCCCCATGACCCATCAAATTAATATAACTCATTTTACAATGACCCATCTAATTAAAAAAAAACTTAACCAGACCCACCACAAAAATATTTCAAAAAATGAAAACAGTACAAATCACGCGATGTTTTCGGGACAAACATTCTAGTAGCAAGCGCAGGCTCGTACTGCGAGCTCTAATGACTAAAGCGCGGGAAATAATCCGAGCTAAATCTTAACCTCTAACAAGGAAAATTTTTCAACACCAATCCCAGAAGTCCCTTGTCAAAAATGACTGAGATCTCGCCAAGTCACACCTTGGAATATGATTGTGAACTTAAGCAGAATATCATCCTAAACTTGTGGCCTCCTAGCTCCAAAATTTAGTGCACCATTAGGCGAAATGTTTAACGGAGTGCAATGTTTATGAAAGGCAGGCTAAGATGATGCGTGACGTCATGTCTACGTTTTGACGTACATTGTACGTCATAATAAGGCAGACAGTGGCGGATCTAAATACGTACTTGTTAAAAGTCATACTACCGGGACATTATTATTACGTGAACATTAAAATACCTAGGCACCTGATCCCACCTCTGGTGTGTCCAGGGGTCTGTGTTTGCCCAACTATCTATTTTGTATTGCTTGTAGGAGTTATGAGATTGATCACTGTTCGTTATCTTCACTTTGCATACTAAATTCTCAATAGCAATTTATTATTCTAACCAAAAAAAAAAAGGGGGAGACTAACTTCTTAAAAACTGTTAGAATACGTGAGGGACCACAGGTACTGAATTAGTGATATTTAAAAAATTACAAAAAATCGATTGGATTGAAAACATTTTTTTAAAATCTTTGGTTTTTTTCCCCGTGACTAAAAATAACAAGTGCTTCAATCCATTTCCTTTTAACATGTCTGGTAATGCAAACCACGATGACAACAACAACAACAACAACAACCCCCCCCCCCCCCCCCCCCCCTCATGATAACCAACCCCATGCCACTTGCTAAATAAATTAACGACTGAAAAATCCTTAATTCTAGTTTTGTAAATTGATCTTAATTAATGTATCCTCACAACAACAGCATTCCAGGAGAGGGGCTGAAATCAATGATGTTGCAATTTTATTCAATGATTATATGTGAATGCTGAAATATTTCTTCACTGTGTTACAACTAGGATTATGTACAATATTATAAAACTTGTTCTAATTTTCTCTTTTAGAACATACCATTGCTACAAGGGGATTATCATATGAATTTCATTTTTCTAATTAGATAGGTTCGCAAGGGGGGGGGGGGGGGGGGGGCATATACATGCCAAATAGTTGAATTTATCGATTTATTTTTAAATTTTCATGACATATTGAAATGCGTTTTGTGTTCAAAGACAGTGCTGTTTAAACATAGTTTTACAAACTTGAAAGGTTTAGGCATTTTTATCATACAATTACAGTGGAACCCCGTTATTACGTTTTCCATTTTGTCACGATAAAATAACGTAATACCGGGGGCAACGTAATAAACGTTCCCAGTTAAATCCGTTAAAAATATCATTTGGAAATTGTATATCATCCGTTGGTACTCCGTGAAGGGGTGTGTGAATATATCTCTACTGTTTCTTTGTTTAAAAGACTATGATACTTTGTTTTATTTACATCTTATCATTAATGTCCGTAATTCTTCATGTTCTTATCCCTTTTCTTTATTTCGGTGTAGGATACATAAGGATGTTTTGATAAACGTTGCTTTTTCTGCATTCGTTTGGACCGCCATTTTGTTCAACTTTAAAACAATGCGTTCATGTAAATTTCTCTCAATAACTCGTTCCAGTTCGTATTCAACATTCGTATTAAAAAAATAACAAAACATCATTTTTATTAAGTTCTCTAATTACACAATACACAACACAATAAAAAAAATCCCACCCAAAAAACAACAAAACTATAGACACAAAACGCACACGATACCCAACACTTGGACACTTCTCACCAACGATAAACATGCACGGAGAACAATTTAAGCGCAATCCACATAAAAAAAATATAATGATGCACAAAGATTTCATTTATAACGCTAAATGATGGCACTAAAATGACGTGCGCATCAAGGGATTTCAAAATATTCACTGAGGTAAATGCCGTGCACAAATCGGCCGATAGATTGGTGTATGTATGGACGAGATTTACGAACACCCAAGCTGCATGTCCAAACAACGAACAATTTTTTTAATTGAACACCTTTAGTCACCCATGTCCAAGCAGTTACCCAAGCGGTTGTAACATTGCTACGATAAATTTTGTCTTTCTTGTTTGGTACCAAAGCTGTCCGTGAATAGAGTTTTAATAGCGAAGGTAATCACACTATGCTGAACACGCAGGTGGTTGAGAAATTATTTCTTTGATTATCAAAATATGAAAAATGAAGTAAATTTCATAGAGTACAATTTCTAAATAAACATTATTTAATTGTTTATCACTGGCTTCTATACGGGGTATTCACCTGTATTGATGTTGCTAGATCTATCGAAGCGTGATCAGTCAAGCGTCTCTAATCCCCAAACAGACCAGGAAATTTACGTGATGACTGCCTCAGGCAGTCAAGGTGTGAATGGCTTATTATTTTGAGAATCACTATTGAATAATTAGGGGTTTATTACGTTTTTGTCGGAATATTTACAACGTAATACCGAGTCCCGGCATTTTAAGACAACGTAATAATGAGGTCTATTTTATATAGGTTTGTTAAGAAATGGTTTTGTGCTTTGAAATTCCAACGTAATATGCGGACTAACGTAGTAAAGGGAGAACGTAATAACGGGGTTCCACTGTAGTAACTTTGAAAAGATTGAGAGTAGAAAAAAGGAAGTAGAGGCTGAGAACATACAGTTCAGAACAGGTCGTGCATCAAAGTTTAAGCAAGTCACAGTGAAGGCAGCAGAAATAAAATGTATATATACTATATAACATAAAAATATTTAAATCACATTCATGTATACATGTTTTAATGATTTTTAATATAAAACCCTGGGAGAAAATTCATGTAATGAGTATTTTGCAAATAGATATTGTTTAAATTGAACCTGATCAAAGCATGAACATTACAAAATATGTACATATATGAAGCTGCCCTCGCTCAAACGGTAGCAAACAGGGATCGAAATTAACTTTTTTCACAACTAGCAAATTTTAGCTAGTGGATTATTTTCCAACTAGCAAAATTGAGCTTTTACTAGCATTTTTCAATCGATTGCTGTTTTACAGGAATTTAAGAAAACAAGCATGTATCTATATCAAAATATAGGGAAAATCTTTTAAAATCTTCTGTAAAGTGCAATAATAAAAATAATATTGAGAATTCTTTCATTTAAAATTTAATGAATATCAGACAACATACAAGTATCATCGGTGCATCGTGAGGGTCATAGGGTACACTTGTGCAGCGAACTCGCTGTCCAGAGATCTACCACCTATTTACAACATCATGTGGTTTGAAATCTTGAAGACTGTTTGCGCCAATTCACACTATATGTTCAAAACTTTTGGAAATTTCATCTAAAAAATTCTAGTTGAAAAAAAAACCCCGCGAACTCTAAGCGTTTGACTATAGAGTACAGAAGGACACCGCGTGAAGTGGTGACACTAACACTTTCATGTGTTGTTTCATGTAAACACGGACGAGATCAACATGCTTGCTATTTAAATCAGACGTCTCTGAGACGCCCGAAGTATGCATGCTTCGACATCACTGACTGAGATGACCTTGGCCTTAGCTATTTATTCGATCCATGTTTACTTTTCAATACTTGTATATTCATTCTGTAAAGCGTTTCTACGCACAAGACAAAATTATTGTAAACTTCACAGTACAGCCAATAAACCGAGGAAATCCGAAAAAAAAGATCCGGGTTTTTTCACTCGCAAAAAGTTGCAATCGCTTGTGATTTTTCACTCGCAATTTAAATTTTTAACTCGCATTTAGCGAGTATTTCCCCTTAATTTCGTTGCCTGGCAAAGTCAACATACATGTATTAGTCAATGACGCGGTAATGCCTGTGCGACATTGTATCACAGTAGTTCCGAAGGAATGATGTCACATCAACAATCAAAGGCATCTATGACGGGAATGTTGGAAAGATTGGGAGTCCAAGCGATGCTATTATCATGAAATGGGTATGGATATGTTTTTCCACGAATCGTTCGTCTTTTAATGGAACCCGCGCCCGGAGGCCTCTATATCACCATCACAGACTGATAAATATAACGCATATGTACCCTCACATAAATCAACCAAGGTTTGCCTATTTTTATTAGAAAACGGAATACCTATTGGTTTCAAAATATTCCCAAAATCGATGCACTGTAAACTGTAATAATCTACAGAACAGAGTTCGCCACCATCACGTCCCAACGGACCCTACTAAACACGCCTCTAATTTGAAGAGTGCCGTAATGGAAAGTTATGCGCTGCAAAGAGCGACAACTCGAATAGTTCTATGTTACTTCCGATTTCGAAAGCACGTTTTCAATTTTCCCTCCGACGTTTTGTAACCAACACGACAAAAGCGACAATAAAAATATTCTGAAAACTCAACATCTACGTGGCACAAAATTAAAAAACAATAGAAACTACCCTCTACCCATAATAAATATTTTATTAACAGTCCAACCACGGACCAAATAAAATATGAAAAAATACGACCACCCACACAAAAAAATATTGTTTGCCGCCCGACCCCCCCCCCCCCCCCCCCCATTTGATCATTTCTGGAACAGCCCTAACCTTATATCCATAACTTTTGAAAGGATGGTGATGGTGATTTCATATTTCGTATATTGTATATTCTTTGTGACAAGACCTTCTTTAGTTAATAGCAAACTTTTGACCTTGGGGTTTAACCTTTAGAAAAAATTTTAACCTTGGCCATAACTTTTGAACAAGTAGAGCTAGGGCTTTTATATGTCACATGTGTATTCCTTGTGACAAGACATTTTTTTGTTCCAAATATTTTGACCTCATGACTTTGGAGTTTGATCTACTCTTGAAAAACTTTAGCCTTGGCCTAACTTTTGAATGGTTAGTAATAGAGCTTCACATTTCACAAGTGTATTCCCGGTGACCAGACTTTTGCTGCCATTTGAGGGCATTAGTGTTTTCACACACACTTCTTGTGCCGTTTATATTTGTTGTGTTTTGTGACGTGGTAATCTGTATTACATGTGGCTGTATTGAAGTTTTGTGACGTGGTAATTTGTATTATAACATGTGACTGTGTTGAAGTTTTGTGACGTGGTAATTTGTATTATAACATGTGGCTGTATTGAAGTTTTGTGACGTGGTAATTTGTATTATAACATGTGGCTGTATTGAAGTTTTGTGACGTGGTAATTTGTATTATAACATGTGGCTGTATTGAAGTTTTGTGACGTGGTAATTTGTATTATAACATGTGGCTGTATTGAAGTTTTGTGACGTGGTAATCTGTATTACAACATGTGGCTGTATTGAAGTTTTGTGACGTAATCTGTATTATAACATGTGGCTGTATTGAAGTTTTGTGACGTAATCTGTATTATAACATGTGACTGTATTGAAGTTTTGTGACGTGGTAATCTGTACTACAACATGTGACTGTATTGAAGTTTTGTGACGTGGTAATCTGTATTATAACATGTGACTGTATTGAAGTTTTGTGACGTAATCTGTATTATAACATGTGGCTGTGTTGAAGTTTTGTGACGTGGTAATTTGTATTATAACATGTGGCTGTATTGAAGTTTTGTGACGTAATCTGTATTATAACATGTGACTGTATTGAAGTTTTGTGACGTAATCTGTATTATAACATGTGACTGTATTGAAGTTTTGTGACGTGGTAATCTGTACTACAACATGTGACTGTATTGAAGTTTTGTGACGTGGTAATCTGTATTATAACATGTGACTGTATTGAAGTTTTGTGACGTAATCTGTATTATAACATGTGGCTGTATTGAAGTTTTGTGACGTGGTAATTTGTATTATAACATGTGGCTGTATTGAAGTTTTGTGACGTAATCTGTATTACAACATGTGGCTGTATTGAAGTTTTGTGACGTAATCTGTATTATAACATGTGACTGTATTGAAGTTTTGTGACGTGGTAATCTGTATTACATGTGGCTGTATTGAAGTTTTGTGACGTAATCTGTATTATAACATGTGGCTGTATTGAAGTTTTGTGACGTAATCTGTATTACAACATGTGGCTGTATTGAAGTTTTGTGACGTAATCTGTATTATAACATGTGACTGTATTGAAGTTTTGTGACGTGGTAATTTGTATTATAACATGTGGCTGTATTGAAGTTTTGTGACGTGGTAATTTGTATTATAACATGTGGCTGTATTGAAGTTTTGTGACGTGGTAATTTGTATTATAACATGTGGCTGTATTGAAGTTTTGTGACGTGGTAATTTGTATTATAACATGTGGCTGTATTGAAGTTTTGTGACGTGGTAATCTGTATTACAACATGTGGCTGTATTGAAGTTTTGTGACGTAATCTGTATTATAACATGTGGCTGTATTGAAGTTTTGTGACGTAATCTGTATTATAACATGTGACTGTATTGAAGTTTTGTGACGTGGTAATCTGTACTACAACATGTGACTGTATTGAAGTTTTGTGACGTGGTAATCTGTATTATAACATGTGACTGTATTGAAGTTTTGTGACGTAATCTGTATTATAACATGTGGCTGTATTGAAGTTTTGTGACGTGGTAATTTGTATTATAACATGTGGCTGTATTGAAGTTTTGTGACGTAATCTGTATTATAACATGTGACTGTATTGAAGTTTTGTGACGTAATCTGTATTATAACATGTGACTGTATTGAAGTTTTGTGACGTGGTAATCTGTACTACAACATGTGACTGTATTGAAGTTTTGTGACGTGGTAATCTGTATTATAACATGTGACTGTATTGAAGTTTTGTGACGTAATCTGTATTATAACATGTGGCTGTATTGAAGTTTTGTGACGTGGTAATTTGTATTATAACATGTGGCTGTATTGAAGTTTTGTGACGTAATCTGTATTACAACATGTGGCTGTATTGAAGTTTTGTGACGTAATCTGTATTATAACATGTGACTGTATTGAAGTTTTGTGACGTGGTAATCTGTATTACATGTGGCTGTATTGAAGTTTTGTGACGTAATCTGTATTATAACATGTGGCTGTATTGAAGTTTTGTGACGTAATCTGTATTACAACATGTGGCTGTATTGAAGTTTTGTGACGTAATCTGTATTATAACATGTGACTGTATTGAAGTTTTGTGACGTGGTAATCTGTATTACATGTGGCTGTATTGAAGTTTTGTGATGTAATCTGTATTATAACATGTGGCTGTATTGAAGTTTTGTGACGTAATCTGTATTATAACATGTGGCTGTATTGAAGTTTTGTGACGTGGTAATTTGTATTATAACATGTGGCTGTATTGAAGTTTTGTGACGTGGTAATCTGTATTATAACATGTGACTGTATTGAAGTTTTGTGACGTAATCTGTATTATAACATGTGACTGTATTGAAGTTTTGTGACGTGGTAATTTGTATTACATGTGGCTGTATTGAAGTTTTGTGACGTAATCTGTATTATAACATGTGGCTGTATTGAAGTTTTGTGACGTAATCTGTATTATAACATGTGGCTGTATTGAAGTTTTGTGACGTGGTAATTTGTATTATAACATGTGGCTGTATTGAAGTTTTGTGACGTAATCTGTACTACAACATGTGGCTGTATTGAAGTTTTGTGACGTGGTAATCTGTATTACATGTGGCTGTATTGAAGTTTTGTGACGTAATCTGTATTATAACATGTGGCTGTATTGAAGTTTTGTGACGTAATCTGTATTACAACATGTGGCTGTATTGAAGTTTTGTGACGTAATCTGTATTATAACATGTGGCTGTATTGAAGTTTTGTTTTCCTCCTTATTCTATCTTAAACTAGACAAAATAATTTCCATGTTTGATAATGAAGAGATAGTAGATCATGTAGATGCTGAACATTTTGAATTCCCATTCACATATACACTACACATTAATTCCAGGTGGTTTCCATAACTTCTATGTAACGTGTATTGACTTTGGGGAGCAAGAGTTGACTCTGCGTGTGGGCAACAATAAGACGACAACCAATCAGTTTCCAGCTGTCGCAGAGGCTTCCATCAGGTCAGTCAATGGCAGAAACATCCTGTCATCCTCTGCTTCTCATACTGTGCCGTGATAGAAATATTTATTTTTATACAACAACTGACAGCCATACGCCTTACATGTATGTCTGACAAAATCGGTGCAAAGATTTTTCTTCATGGTTTAGTTTCATGTGTGCAATGTTAGGGACTGCCTGTCTGCATCTCTCCTCTAGAAATTTGTTAATGCCTCTTCACATTATGCACATGCATGAACAATGTACAGTACATGTATGTGTGTACATGTATATAGTGTCACCCGGAATTTATGCAGTATTTCTGTACGTCGCCTTACTTTGTTTGTCGCAGTATTCAGTTATGACAGAAATTGTTAATACGTTGTTTCCCGAATGTACATATAAATGGTTTGAACTAATGAGTGTCGTTTTTAGTGGGCATCTCTGCTGTGTACACATAAGTGTCGTTTTTAGTGGGCATCTCTGCTGTGTACACATAAGTGTCGTTTTTAGTGGACATCTCTGCTGTGTACACATAAGTGTCGTTTTTAGTGGACATCTCTGCTGTGTACACATAAGTGTCGTTTTTAGTGGACATCTCTGCTGTGTACACATAAGTGTCGTTTTTAGTGGACATCTCTGCTGTGTACACATAAGTGTCGTTTTTAGTGGACATCTCTGCTGTGTACACATAAGTGTCGTTTTTAGTGGACATCTCTGCTGTGTACACATAAGTGTCGTTTTTAGTGGACATCTCTGCTGTGTACACATAAGTGTCGTTTTTAGTGGGCATCTCTGCTGTGTACACGTAAGGTCAAACTTGTCAAATCCCAAGTGATACTTGTAGCACCAATCCTAATTTTATTACGGCCCTGTCATGTGGTGGTTGCCTTATAATAATTAATCTCTTTATTACGGCCCTGTCATGTGGTGGTTGCCTTATTAATTAATCTCTTTCCATCCATTAGGTTTCTCTGGCATACAATAATTTCAGTTTCCTGTGGAAGATTTTCGTAAATTTAATACATAATACTTGTACTTGGATTAGGCAGATTTTCAGATTTTTCAGTTTTGTCTATAGTTAAGGGTTATATGACTCTGAAATTTTAATAAGATAATAGTATACACCTATTTACTGGCTATTCGGACAATAGCAAGTTTATTGTCCCCCAAGACAGCAACTATTTCCAGAGGCACAGCCAAGGGAAATAGTTGCTGTCGAGGGGGACAATAAACTTGCTATTGTCCGAATAGTCAGTAAATACATGTACATGTAGGTGTTTTATTACACTGAAGTAGGCTTTACTTGTGTCAGACATACCAAAGTGAAGTAAACTAACATTCGGCATTAGCCTACCAGTAGACGGAATCGACCGAGGTGATCCGAGTGGTAAACTAATTAGAGTTATCAGACTTTGACGTCACAGAAAAGAAAATGCGGGAAAATATAGCAACTGGTAAATAGTTTTGAGACTATTTCCCTTGGGTGAGATAGTTCAGAAACTATTTCACGACTAGCATTATCCAGAAGAAATAGCAAATTTATTCACCTAACATTTATATAGGAAAAACATTCTGAGGTATAATAACATTTTCTATGGCATGTAATAACTTGAGATTATTGGAAAAGATTTTCATAGAATGTAAAGGTAATGTTCGGATCCTTATAGAAATCTGTCTGTCTCCGTCCATCCATCAACACTTTCTTTGGTACGCGTTAACTCTAGTTTTTAGCTCTTCTGAGCCGAAGGCTCAAAGAGCTAATGCTATGGCCATTTGTGCGATGTGCGGTGTGCGTAAACTTTTTAGGAAAAGGGCTATAACTCAAGAACCCCTTGGCCAATTTTTTTCAAATTTGTTACAGGGTATCATTGGCCCAAGGGCTTTCATACATACTAAATAGAGGGATGTGACCCTTTAACAAGGGGAGATAATCAGGAAAATACAAACAAAAGTAGTGGTTGCTAAAAAATCTTCTTCTCAAGAACCACTGGGCAGATTATCACCAAACTTACACATAAGGATGAGGATATGTTGTAGATTAAAAATTATTCAAGGCATTACCCTGGGCCAAAGGGCGTGGTCTCAAGGTCACTTCAAAGTTGACCTAAATTTATATTTCCTTAAATCTTTGATATTTTAGTCATTATAAGGACTAGGATCATCAAATTTTGATAGTTGATGCATCTTAGGACCTTGTGTCAAGTTGTCTCAAAAGTAGGTCACGGTGACCTACTTTTTGAATTTTGCAGGTATTTATTTTAAAATTAATGTTGATGCATATCTTGGACACTTTGAAGCCTATGATCATCAAAACTTGTCAGTTGGTGGATCATGGGACCTTGAAATGCGTCAACTGAAAAATAGGTCACCGTGACCTACTTTCTGAATTTTATGGCTTATCATTTATAGATATATTTTAAGTTGTTATTTCAAATACCGAGAGGTTTAGAATCATCAAATCTTGTAACTTGATGCATCTTGAGGCCTTGAAACATATTTATAAAAAAGTAGGTCACAGTGACCTACTTTTTGAATTTTGCAGATATTCAAATTTCACATTTTCAATTTTAGATGCATATTTTGGGCACTGTAAAACCTAGGATCATCAAACTTTGTCAGTTGATGCGTCTTCAGTCTTCGGTTTGTGTCAACCAAAAAGTAGGTCACCGTGACCTACTTTTGGTATTTGACAGCTAAATTACTATATTTCAGACACTATTTAACCTACAATCATCAAACTTTGTCAGTTGATGCATCTTGAGTCTTCGGAGTGTATCGACCAAAAAGTAGGTCACTGTGACCTACTTTTGGCATTTGACAGTTATATTTATATATTTTAGTCACTAATTGACCTACAATCATCAAACTTTGACAGTTGATGCATCTTGAGTCTACGGAGTGTGTCGACCAAAAAGTAGGTCACCTTGACCTACTTTTGGAATTTGACGGCTATATTTATATGTTTCAGATACTATTTGACCTACAGTCATCAAACTTTGTCAGTTGTTGCGTCTTGCATGTTTGAAGGGTGTCGACCAAAAAGTAGGTCACCTTGACCTACTTTTGGAATTAGACGGCTATATTTATATATTTCAGATACTATTTGACCTACAGTCATCAAACTTTGTCAGTTGATGGGTCTTGCATGTTCGGAGTTTGCTGACCAAAAAGTAGGTCACCATGACCTACGATTGGAATTTGACAGCTATATTTCAATATTCAGATACTAATTGGCTTAAAATCATCAAACTTTGTCAGTTGATATTTCTTGGGTTCTCAAAATGTGTAAACCAAAAAGTAGGTCACATTGACCTACTTTTTTTGAATTCTTAGGATTTAACTAAAGATTTAGAATACTAAGAGGCTAAGAATAGAAATGGTGGGGTTGTACAATTTATCAGAAGAGTGATTCTAGGCCCTTGGGCCTCTTGTCTTGGGAGTATTTTGATAAATTTTATGCATAATAGCGAGCCACAGTCTCGTACTGCGAGCTCTAATGACTAGAGCGCGGGAAATAATCCGAGCTAAATCTCAACCTCTAACAAGAATTTTTTTTTGACGCCAATCCCAGAAGTCCCTCGTACAAAATGGCAGATCGTTCGATTCGTAAAATAATAATAAAAAAAATCTTTGAAGTATTACAAACCTTTCTTATTTGAAAGGAAAGGATGACAATCATATTCTTCCCCCTTTCTTTTTCTTTTTAAAATATTGTCTAAAGAAATGTAAACAGTCACGTCACAACTACCAGGCTACATCACAACACGCTCGTTGCATTTCCCGCTAAACTGGTTCCTACATTGGCGAGAAGAGCAAGACAGTAATCCTACGTATTGACAGTGAACCAGATCAGTTTTGCTTATTTCAATATAAATTTTTTGAAAATGTATTCAGATATGCTGCGCTCGGCCCAACGGTCACACCGTAATCATATTACTTGGATTAGGCAAAGGAAGACCCTTTTGATTTTCAGATTTATTGCAGGATCCTTTTTGACCTGTCGGTTTTCTAGTTTGAGAATAAAAAGAATATTTGTTTTGGGTATTCTTTTATTCAAAATTTAATCTAGCACTAAACATGTCTGATTAAGTGAACCAGACGTCAAGTTTTCACTGGATATGTTTCTGCATAATTTTTAAACGAAGTATGCTGGCGTGAAACGTTGCAGTTCATTTTCAAAAATGAAATTTATTTCTTATATTTATATTCTACTTTCATTTTTGTGGGAATTACCAGCTGTTGAAATAGATGTACTATATTTATCAAGAATCATGCATGCTTTGTTCACAACTACATTGCATTCATGAGGAAATGGCTACTGTTACAATTTCTAAAAATAGTATCAAACATTGGAAATGTCTATATGGAAATGACTTCATTGCAGATTGAGTTGTTCAGAACCAGTGGGTTTACAGCTGCACCCAGATCTGAAGTATCCCGAGAACCTCCCTCCGTGTCCTATCACAAAGGAGCAAGCCATCGCGGTAAGTCAAGATGTACCAAGTCTAATATCACAAAGGAGCAAGACATCGTGGTAAGTCAAGATGTACCAAGCCGGATATCACAAAGGAGCAAGCCATCGCGGTAATTCATTTTGTACCAAGTCTTATATTGCAAGGCAACAAGTCATCGCGGTAATTCATTATGTACTGTACCAAGTCTTATATTACAAGGCAACAAGTCATCGCGGTAATTCATTATGTACCAAGTCTTATATTGCAAGGCAACAAGTCATCGCGGTAATTCATTATGTACCAAGTCTTATATTGCAAGGCAACAAGTCATCGCGGTAATTCATTATGTACCAAGTCTTACAAGGCAACAAGTCATCGCAGTAATTCATTGTGTACCAAGTCTGATATTATAAGGCAACACGCCACCGCGGTAAGAATCAGCTTATATAAATGTATACATGTAGATTGTTTCTATTTAAATGGCAGTGAATTCAGTACCTGTGTACTTACAGATTCCCATCCACTGTCAGAGAGACCTGGACATCGTCGTCACGGTCACAGACTCCCTGGGTAGGAAGTTTGACAATTTTTCCTCACTGGATTTCCATTGGTCAGTTTCGGACCAATCACTGGCCACACTAGATGATTCTATAGACAGCTCTATACAGATCTCCACCATGTCTAGCAAAGAGGGATTCAATTACATCAAGTGTAAGTGTGGCTGTTAGGGGGTGTGTTTAATGTAAGTTTGGCTGTTAGGGGATGTGTTTAGTGTAAGTTTGGTTGTTAGGGGTGTGTATAATGGGAGTTTGGCTGTTGGGGGGGGGGGGGGGGGTGTTTAGTGTGAATTTGGCTGTTAGGAGCGTGTTGAGTGTGAGTTTAGCTGTTAGGGGTGTGTTTAGTGTAAGTTTGACTGTTAGGAGTGTGTTTGGTGTGAATTTAGCTGTTAGGAGCGTGTTTAGTATGAGTTTAGCTGTTAGGGGTGTGTTTAGTGTAAGTTTCACTGTTAGGAGTGTGTTTGGTGTGAGTTTGACTGTTAGGGGTGTGTTTAATGGGAGTTTGGCTTTTAGGGGGTGTGTTTAGTGTAAGTTTGACTGTTAGAGGTGTGTTTAGTATAAGTTTGGCTGTTAGGGGTGTGTTTAGTGTAAAACTTATACGGTACCAATTTTGATGCACCAGATGCGCATTTCGACAAATAATGTCTCTTCAGTGATGCTCATCCGAAATGTTTGAAATCCGAAATAACTCTGAAGTATTAGAGCTAAATATAGCCAAAAACAGCGTGCCCAAAAAGTGGAGCCAAATTCGTCCAAGGATAAGAGCTATGCATGAGGGAGATAATCCTTAATTTTGAAATGAATTTCTAAATTTTATAACAGCAATTGAATATACATCCGTATTTTCAAGCTAGTAACGAAGTACTTAGCTACTGGGCTGTAGAGACCCTCGGGGACTAACAGTCCACCAGCAGAGGCCTCGACCCAGGGGTCATAATGTAAAACTTATACGGTACCAATTTTGATACACCAGATGCGCATTTCGACAAATAATGTCTCTTCAGTGATGCTCAACCGAAATGTTTGAAATCCGAAATAACTCTGAAGTATTAGAGCTAAATATAGCCAAAAACAGCGTGTGAGTTTGGCTGCTGGAGGTGGGGGGTTATTTAGTGCGAGTTTGATTTTTAGGGTTGATGGTAAGTTTAGGTATTAGAGGGTGTGATTAGATGAATTGTTTGTTATTTGCTGTCAGTGACAGATAAATTGTTTGTTGCAGATTACCGAGTCCTTCTTACCCGAGGTCGACCTGGTTTTGTTGTTATTACAGCCTCCATCAGCTCCTATCTGGAGAGACACCTCAAGATGGCTGCATCTCCAATATCGGTAATTTTCTCTCTATTGTATCATTGTATGTAAACATGTTTGACCTGGCAAATTGCCAAAGATTTATTGTTTGGAATAGTAAAAATATGTTAGTGGTTTTCCTGCTTTTTCTATTCAAAGTAGCATTCACAATCTTGTAAATCCATTTATCAATGATATCTGACAGTGACTTTTTTATATGTACTGAGTCTTGGGGAAAATATATGATACTCATATTATCAGCATATACATGTACACACACAAAAAAAATTCCATGTTGCAGTCAGATGTATTTCAATTTCTAGACAAGAATTTATCCCAAGATTAGTCGATCGCTGGAGCTGAAACTTGTGGAGGAAGCTGTTGTCAAACCAGACATTATCTCTCTGTTTAATCACCCGTCTAATGCGGTATGTTGTGTGTTTGATGATGTCTGTATAGTGTTATAAAAGACAATCCATGATTTTAACCAGCCAGTGTATCTATGGCTCTAAAGTACCTAACATATATATTCTCAGTCAGGCTTTTCGTCATTTTAATGGAAGTACATGTACAGTATCACTCAAAATTTATTCCTTCTTTCAGTACACAGTGGACGTCCAGAGAGGCTCGGGATTCTTCCACGTGATCCCTGACCAGGCGGGCGTGGTGAAACTGGACTACACGGATAAAACTAAGCAAATGCAGGTCAGTGAAAATACTGCGCAGATAAAACTAAGCAAATGCAGGTCAGTGAAAATACTGTGCAGGAAAACTAAGCAAATGCAGGTCAGTGAAAATACAGACATCTATAATCTGTTTTTGATGAAAGTCATAAAAAAATACTTGCATGTAGCTAGAAATACATGAATACATATTAAATAAATGTCTTTTCATGTAAATTTCATTAAAAGGCTTGGGAGTACTAGTACAGTATATGTTTTGGTAGATTTTATATCGATACTGGTATGTCATTGTCCTGTGTTGTAGGTTGTCCCAGTGACTGACGGTTCTATGAAGGTCACCGTTTATGACCTCTGTGTGTACAATCGAGACCCGCCAACAGCCACCATATTTGTGTCAGGGGTAGGAAGTGTGGAACTCTCAGTCACTGAAAAGGTACGAACTGCTAAATACAGCTACCGTAAACAATCTGCTGAATACAGCTACTGTAAACAATCTGCTGAATACAACTACCGTAAAATATAACTAAAGCAAGCATGTCTAAAGTGAATTGAAATATTGCTTCTAGGGAAATGACTTTCATTCTCTGTGCTTTATAATGAAATACAGAAAAAGTGAGTGGATATAATCTTATTTTCCCGTACATAGTGACAAGTAAAGCACATGTTGTATAAATACCATTTTGATATATTGTTCATTTTGACATGTAAAGGTTAACTACACAATTAATTGGCTCAGAATAATTTTTGACAACATTTGTAGGTCGAAGTTGATAAAGAGGCTAAGGTCAAGGTCAGAGTAATGGATGCCCATGGTAAACCTCTGCAAGCCAGCTTCTTCAGACTGATGGGGCTAAGGCTGATCCCCACCTCTAATATCATCACCATCAGGTATGAATTTGTTAAGTTGTTTACATGACGAATTTTGAGAAATCGTGAAATTTCATGACTTATTTTGCTGTTGATGATCATCTTTTTCTTCTATAGGAAAGATAAGGATCAGCGGGATGAACTTACCACAGAATATTACATCATGCATGGAGCACAAGTTGGTCACACTTCACTGGTCGCTGAAGCTCGTCCCAGTCATGGGGTGGTGATCAGGAGCCTGGCGAGGCCAGTGGAGGTCAGTTAAATTTTCTAGTGCAGCTGTCCTCAGATCTGATTTGCAACCTATCAGTTTGGTGATATAAATGGATGGTTGAATGTACATAATTTTGTCTTCCATCTGCTTTCAGGTTTTCCCTCCTCTTCAGTTAATTCCTAGGAATATCACATTGATAATTGGAGCAAAGTTTCAGGTGACGTCAATGATTGCCATTAACAATGTGAAGACAGTGTATTATAAGAAATTTCAGTAACTTTAATTATGCAGCCATTGAAATTGATTATACACTCTATATATACTGTACCTCTACGTGAACAAATTGTCAATATTTGTGTATATGTAGGTACTGAGTAGTGAACCACTTGTCAGTATTTGTGTAGGTGCTGAGTAGTGAACCGCTTGTCAGTATTTGTGTAGGTGCTGAGTAGTGAACCAATGGTCAGTATTTGTGTAGGTGCTGAGTAGTGGACCACTTGTCAGTATTTGTGTAGGTTCTGAGTAGTGGACCACTTGTCAGTATTTGTGTATGTGCTGTGTAGTGAACCGCTTGTCAGTATTTGTGTAGGTGCTGAGTAGTGAACCAATGGTCAGTATTTGTGTAGGTGCTGAGTAGTGAACCACTTTTCAGTATTTGTGTATATGTAGGTG
Organism: Ostrea edulis; assembly: GCF_947568905.1. Lineage (NCBI taxonomy): Eukaryota > Metazoa > Mollusca > Bivalvia > Ostreida > Ostreidae > Ostrea > Ostrea edulis. Next base: position 8,794,442 of record NC_079169.1, read on the forward strand.
CTGAGTAGTGAACCAATTGTCAGTATTTGTGTAGGTGCTAAGTAGTGAACCGCTTGTCAGTATTTGTGTAGGTGCTGAGTAGTGAACCAATTGTCAGTATTTGTGTAGGTGCTGAGTAGTGAACCGCTTGTCAGTATTTGTGTAGGTGCTGAGTAGTGAACCAATTGTCAGTATTTGTGTAGGTGCTGAGTAGTGAACCACTTGTCAGTATTTGTGTAGGTGCTGCGTAGTGAACCAATGGTCAGTATTTGTGTAGGTTCTGAGTAGTGAACCACTTGTCAGTATTTGTGTAGGTGCTGAGTACTGAACCACTTGTCAGTATTTGTGTAGGTGCTGAGTAGTGAACCAATTGTCAGTATTTGTGTAGGTGCTGAGTAGTGAACCAATGGTCAGTATTTGTGTATGTGTAGGTGCTGAGTAGAGGAGGCCCCACCCCTCAGTGTACGGTCCTGTTCTCCATCGGAGATAGCAACATTGCAGATGTGTCCAGCAGTGGGTTGTTGGACGCCCAGAACCTGGGGACCACCACAGTGTTAGGTCAAGCCGTGGGTCAGGACCCAGAGACGGGGGAAACCATCATATACTCTCAGGTAATGGCCAAAGAAAGAAATTTAAATGCCTTGGTGTTTTTGCTTAGGATGTAAATGAAATACTATACTCCTGTTTCATACGCATATTATTTGTTTTCTTGGAAATGATTACTGTATGTCCAGGTTTTTTGGTGGAATATTACATATACATTGTATAAATAAAGAAAAATGAGTTCAAAATTTTATCCACGAAAATTTATGGTATACCTTGTAGACCCAAATCCACCAAATTTGTATCCCGCCAAAAACCGCCCAGCTATACAGTACATTGTTATTTACCACGCTATACTGTACATTGTTATTTACCCAGCCATACAGTACATTGTTATTTACCCCGCTATACAGTACATTGTTATTTACCCCGCTATACTGTACATTGTTATTTACCCCGCTATACTGTACATTGTTATTTACCCCGCTATACAGTACATTGTTATTTACCCAGCTATACTGTACATTGTAATTTACCCCGCCATACAGTACATTGTTATTTACCCAGCCATACTGTACGTTGTTATTTACCCAGCTATACTGTACGTTGTTATTTACCCAGCTATACTGTACATTGTTATTTACCCCGCCATACAGTACATTGTTATTTACCCCGTCATACTGTACATTGTTATTTACCCCGCCATACAGTACATTGTTATTTACCCCGCCATACAGTACATTGTTATTTACCCCGCCATACAGTACATTGTTATTTACCCAGCTATACTGTACATTGTTATTTACCCCGCTATACAGTACATTGTTATTTCATGTATACATGTCTTAGAAAACATTGCAGATTTCAGATTCTCACACTTTTATTTTCAGGATCAGGTGACAGTGAATGTTGTCGAGCTCGCGGGGGTCAGGATCCACTCAGCTCTTTCCCGGATGCAGACCGGCACCAAGGTTAGTCAATGACTACCTGTATACCGGAAGTTGTGTAAATCTTAGTGTGTCGTACATTTCTGGTTTTCGCTTTCCCTTCTGTAGATGCCCCTATATGGCATTGGCCTGACAGAGCACGAGACCCCCTTCACCTTTGGAAGTGCCACGCCCCCTCTGGTGTTCACCTGGTCCATCAACAATAAGGATGTCATACAGCTACAGAATGTCTTCCATCAGGTGTGTACTAGTTCCATCAGGTGTGTACTAGTTCCATCAGGTCTGTGCTAGTTCCATCAGCTCTGTGCTAGTTCCATCAGGTCTGTGCTAGTTCCTGTACTGGAAAAAAACCTTTATATTTGTGACTGCTTTAATTCACAAATTGCAGATGGAGAGTGTGTTTGTGATAAATGCACTGTAATAGCTGCAATGAAGGCAGCACTATCGGCATGAACAAAATGCATGCCAGTATGGTTTATGACATCAAACATTTGCAATAATTCAGTGCTTGTGAAACTTTGGGATTACTGTACATAAAAGTTTTGTTTTTACTGTTTCAGAATAATTCAAATTGTTTTCTAATTAGATATCAATTGATAGATGATGTGGTTTGTGTAGATAGATAGATGATGTGCTGTTTTTGGGTACTATATCTCTCTTTTTTTCACTGCAACATGAACAAATTATTTAAATAAGTATGTATATTATCACCTCGTTACATCACCAATTGTTACATCACCACCCCCATTTAAAGCATAGTAGAATGGATTTCCTTGCATGATTAAAAAAAAACACGTGGTATATTGAAAAATTGTTAGCTCTTCATCTCTCTTGTAATTCAACCACTGACATTCAAATTTTTGCTGACCATTAGAAATACCTTAGTTAAGCATGTAAACATTAAAAATTTAAAAAAAATAAGATTTGAACTTTTTCAGCTTACATTGTGTCCATGCTCCTTTGATAAAGAATATGAACCACTTAAAGTGTTTAACATGGATGAGACAGGGTTATTGTGTGGGATTTTTCCAGACAAATCTTTTAACTACAGTGATGCAAAAATGGAGTTGAAAAAACTGAAGATTGAATTTTGGTGGCTCTAAGTTTGTATGTGACCAGAACGGAATATAACGTCTTCCTCCTTATAATGGATAAAAGCTGGCAATATATAGAGAGAGTCCTGTATGTGTGTGTACAGTTCTGTATGTCTGACATTTTTTGCATTACAGTGTGGTCTGAAACACTCGACAGAGAGTGACTTTGCGCGGCAGCTCGTAGCTATGTCAGCTGGACAAGTGACAGTCAAACTCACTGTTAGACCCCATCTAACTTCCAGGTCGCAGGTCAAAGGTCATGGGACACTGACCGATGAATTGCAAGTGGAGGTATTCAATATTTAATTGCATCTTTACACAATGTTCTTGGTTTCTATTAATATGGGATAAATGTGATTTCATTCCTCTCTTTTGTTTATTTTCAAGGTTTTTGAAAAATTAACAGTCATAAGCCCGAAGGTGTGTGACGGAAGAATTTTGTTGACACCCAATACTGAAGCTGTCATCAAAACCAACAGGTCAGTGTGGCTTTCATGTCTAATGCCTGAGTTGGCAGTTTTAGAATGCATGTTAAGCCTGATCTACATGTATATACACATGATGTATTTTCTATGTAATTATTTTGTGTATACAATGTATTTTGTATGTAATTATTTTGTATATACAGTGTATTTTGTATGTAATTATTTTGTATATACATGATGTATTTTGTATGTAATTATTTTGTATATACAGTGTATTTTGTATGTAATTATTTTGTATATGCAATGTATTTTGTATGTAATTTGTTAATTTCTTATTCACTTGACAGGGATGGCTCTGCTAAGATGAGTTACCATGTTATCTCCCTTGATGACCCAAGTCCTGTGACAGTGGGGGAGGGGGGCCTACTAACCATCGGGTCACTGACTGGACAGGTGGCGCTACATGTCACTTCGCAGGAAGAGTTTGGCACCAATCAGACTTTGGTTCTACTTGTCAAGGTTGGTAGAAAGATACTTTAAAAATTCGGTATGTTGTATTGCTAAGTACACAAATACAACTACAGGCCTAAACTTAAAGAGGAAATTTTAAGATTATTTTGACATGTACACAAAATTGTAGCATGCATTGAAAATAACATGAATTGAATTTGAAAAGATTTTTCTCCTACACTGTACATGTAATATTAGACACACTGATGGATCTTCTCTTTGTTTTTAGGTGAAGCTTGTGTCGTATTTGATTTTTATGCTGCACTGTACATGTAATCATTGATCTGTTTGTTGTTAGGTGAAGCCTGTCTCGTATTTGATGATAAACTCGGGCCTGTCATTGAGTACTGCTGAAGGTTACATCAAGAGCATCCCAGTGGGGACGACACTGACCCTGACTGTGACTTACCACGACAATGTCGGAGAACAGTTCTACGCCACCAATGTCCAAATGAGATACCGCTTAAACAGGTAAAGGCTGTTTCAGAATTAAAGGGAGCAGATTTGTACTGCTCCACCACCCATAGTGTCTTTTTCTTCAGACTCTGCTACCTGCACAATTTAATTTAAGAACATACCAACCACCTAACAAATATTGAAGAACTTTCTGCAAAAGAAACATTTTAGATGTACAGAAAATTATGCATGTCACAGTTACCCTGACTTGTAGATGTCAAATAGCAAGAACATGAATTTACAAGTTTTCACATGTATTTCAGCAATATAGAAATAAGAGGGAGAAGTTTTTGTTGTTGTTTTTTTGCAAATAGTGTTTCTTGTTATATTACACAGTAATTGATTCCTCTTGTATATTTAGAAATATACAGTAAGTATGTTTTATATTTTAGTAATCACTGATCAGGGATGACAAAATTAACTGCTTGTCAAAAGTGCATCTTATGAATTCTGAACTGAACTATCATTGTGCATTGTTTATGCTGTCCTCATTTTTAGCCAAGTTGCAACAAAGTTGAACTCGGCTATTGGTTTGGTGATGCAGGCGGTTGGGTGTCAACAATTGGTTTCCGGATGATAACTCGAAAAGTTTTCAATCTAATCAAATGAAACTTGAAATATTGTTGGTTACCAGGTAAGGAAGACCCCTATTAATTTTGGAGAAAAATGGTAAAAGGTCAAGGTCACAGTTGTTATTTAAGTTATTAAATATAGTTTATATAAGTTGATTCTGTATCATAGCTATCGGATCTATATTTAGAATATGGCAGATCTCGTGTATCACGTGATCAAATAGACCAATCAGTATTAAGCTGTATAGCATCACTGCATCAGTTTTGAAGTTCTTCTGTGGCTAAACAAATTTCTTAGATTCCTTCGGAATATTATTCAAGGATTTATCACTTGTGCATATTTATTTGTGTTCATTGAACTTACGGTATATACACCAAACTGCGAATTTGAACCTCGACATGTGAATGTGAGCGTGGGTGTTGATACGGACACGCTCTATTTGCAGTTTCCTTCAGATTCTAGGATATTGTTTCTGTTTATATCGCTAATATTCAGTGTAACATTACTGTGATTAGTACCTTCGTTACAGTTAAACTTCGAATGTGAACAGTGACAGGCTAATGTGCGCATGCTTTGTTTAAATTGTCACGCTCCAGTTACCGAGTTTATTACAATCTTTATGTGATTACTGTGACTAAGCTACGCGTCATATCTTCTAAAATGCCAGGAAGGAAACGAAAACAAAACGCTACAACAGCGCCAGTTAGGCAGAGACAAGTCAGACCCCGTCACGAAAACAATTCGCGATGGAATTTGAACGAGCCTGAAAATTGGTCTACTTCAGAATTGTTTAATAAACTGAGAGAAGCCAATATAATCTTGCCATCAAATTTGAAGAAAGCTCAACTCGTGCAAATATTTAAGGACAATGTTCTGAATAAAGACAGAAGTGACTCAACGGACGATTCAAGGGAAATTCAGGTTCAGGACCGAGAGGTAAATGTTCAATATGGCGAATTGAATTTACTTCCGGCATCTTCAATCAACAATCCCGAGAACGAGGCTGGGCGGATGTCAACAAATGATCCATTCCTTAGGCACCAAGACGAGGCTGGGCGGAAGCAGGTAGAACTGTCAAATGCTGTCCAAAACATACAACGATCAGTTGAGCATCTCGCAAATGAGATTAGCACACTCAAGCGCCGCGGCGTTTCCAACCAGGACAATGAGCCCTCAGGATCAGGAAATTTCACAATTGACGCACCTACGCCAAGAATATCTTCCGACTCCGTCCCTCATATAGAAACGGTATCGTCAAATCTGCGAAACCAGATCATGCAAGGTAAGGATGTCAACTTGGCTCTACTTCTTATGCCCCACGAAATTGAGGAGAATAGTCTACATGACAGCGATGGGCGCTTCATCGTAATTAAAAACAACACTGACCCCAGATTACAAAGAAATCTGACTTTAAGCGAGTTTATAGTGGCATTCACTAAGTATCGGAACATCCTATGCGAATTCTTTCCAGAGAGAAGGTCCGAGTTAGATGCATACTTAAGGGATATCATTGAAATGGCATCCACCACTAAGGGGTCGGCTTTTTACGATTACCACAAAGCATTTTCAGCAAGGGCCAGTACACTTCTACAACAGAGAAACATCAGAATTGATTGGGCTATTAGAGACACAAAACTATTTACAACCATATTTGCCGGACAGACTATTAATCGTTGTGAAATGTGCAATAGTGTCACACATTCGTCCCACTTCTGCCCCAGAATTAAACACAACACCTTGCAATCCCAGTCAAGCGCATCACAACAAAATCCGCAAACATCTAGTCTGTGTGATGTTCAGGGCAGGCCTAGGATTAAACATAAGGGCAAAGAAATTTGCAACAATTTTAACAGTGTGACAGGGTGTCAGAGGAAAGCATGCAACTTAGTCCACATATGTTCAGAATGCAAATTCAACAACCACGCAGCACCCACGTGCAACAAACTGAAAGCCAAGCAAAGTATCACCAGTGAAAAGGCGTGACTATTAGATGACAAATCCCACTCAGGAAATATTGTTTCAGATTTTAAGGTTAACACCCCAATTAATATTGGAATTCTTCAAAAGGAACTATTAGATCATCCCGACCAATGTTTTGTTCAAAATTTTATTGAAGGATTAAAAAATGGTTTCGATACTGGAATTTCAGAATTACCCCAAACCTCCTTTGAAAGTAGAAATAATCTTTCTGCGCGCGAAAAACCAGAAGTAGTGGATTCCATAATCGAACAGGAACTTTCAAAGGGTTTTTTAAGTGGGCCGTTTGACAAACCTCCGTATAAGATATACCGTATAAGTCCTATTGGGATAGCGGTAGGGAAATATTCCAAGAAAAATAGACTGATTGTTGATTTGTCTGCTCCGCATAACTCCGAATCCGACTCGAGTATCAACAGTCTGATCAACAAAGATGAATACTCTTTGCAATATGTACATATAGATGATGCTATAAGTATATTAAAATCGTTGGGAGTCAACTCTTGCATGTGTAAAACGGACATTGTGGATGCTTTCAAGCTGATTCCCATTTCTCCGGAAGTGCAACCTTTTTATGGTGTTAAATGGAGAAACAAATACTACTTCTACAAGCGATTAGTGTTTGGGTGCCGAAGTAGCCCAAAAATTTTTGATATGTTGTCGCAAGTTGTGTGTTGGATCTTACAAAACAACTATAACATCAAACATATCTTGCATTTGCTTGATGATTTTCTAACTATTGATATTCCGGGTGATGAAGGTCTTCGAAGCATGGCCATACTGACTATGGTGTTTAGAAGGTTAGGTATTCCGATATCTGAAAAGAAAACTATGGGTCCTTGTACTGTTTTGGAGTATTTAGGCATAATACTGGACTCAGAAAAAATGGAGGCTAGAATTCCAGTTGAGAAGATAAATCGTATTTTCTCTCTTATAGAAGAACTTAAAGTAAAACGCTCGTGTACTAAGAGAAAACTGCTAAGCGTCTTGGGCCATTTCAATTTTGCAGCTCGTATTATTCCAGCAGGAAGGTCTTTTATTTCTTATTTACTAACGTTAGCGCACTCGGTCCCCGAATTGCATTATCATGTGAACCTAACCAAAGAATGTAGACTTGACCTTGCTATGTGGGAAACTTTTCTCAAACAGTGGAATGGGAGATCTTTCTTCTTAGAAGACAATATGACTTTTGCTTCGGACATTTCATTGTATACTGATGCTTCTTCCAAGCACGGTTTTGGTGGATATTACCACGGAAAATGGTTCCAAGGGAAATGGCCAGTCGAGATTCAGACCTTAGGAAGTGATTCATTATCAATGGCGTTACTAGAATTATATCCGATAGTGGTGGCAGTGGTTATATGGGGTCACGAGTGGACTGGCAAACGAATTAAGTTTTGTTGTGACAACCTCGCGACCGTCCAAATTATTAACAAACGCAGGTCAAAGTCACCCATGATCATGAAATTGCTTCGAAAGCTAACATGGAAATCGGCATGCGATAATTTTATCATAACCTCCGTCCATGTCCCAGGAAAGAAAAACATTATAGCAGATTCTTTATCTCGTTTCCAGGTGACCAAATTCCGACAGGCTGCCCCTCAAGCAGAAAAGAACCCAGTTATGATTCCTGCAATGCAAGAACTCGTACTATATTAGAGGAAGAAGCTGAAAGATTGTGTGAAAATTCTTTGAGTGAAAGCACAAAAAGCACATACAGACATGGTTATAAGATCTTTTGTCAATTTCTATCATCTATTGGAATAGCAGCAACCGACTACAAGCCAACACCCATTTCAGAACAAACTCTCATCCTATTTGTCACCCACTGCAACAAGGCATTAGGACTTGGATACAGCACTATCAAACTATATTTGGCTGCAGTTAGATTTTATTATGTCAAGGCAGGCATCCACAACCCAATGTCCTCTTCCTATATAGACTGCTGCGCAAAACTTCATATGGTTTTACGAGGGATTAAGAAACACAATCATCAAAAAGAGAGACGAAGACCAATTACATACAAAATTTTACTTCAAATTCATACCATCTTGCAAAGAGGAATGTATGGAAAATTTCTTGATTCTATGTTGAAGGCAGCATTTTCTCTGGCCTTCTTTGCGTTCCTTAGGTGTGGTGAATTCACAGTTAAAAATTTTAAACAAAACAACATTTTAAATATGGAAGATGTGATCAAGGACAGTGATGATAAGGGATTTACGCTTAAATTGAAGAGTTCCAAAACCGATCCATTCCGTAAAGGAATCCAAATTCGTGTATTCAAATCTGGCCAAGCTGTATGTCCATTTACATGTATGAACAAATATCTCGAAATGCGTAAAATTTGGAACAATGGATACAGATCATCAGCTTTATTCATTGACGATAGTGGCAACCCGTTAACAAGAAATTTCTTGGTGAACAAATTAAAATGTATCCTTCAAATGTTAGGTTACAATGACGAGCAGTACAATGGGCATTCCTTCAGGATTGGGGCAGCAACATCTGCTGCAGAAGGCCAAGTGCAGGACCATATGATTAAAACACTAGGACGGTGGAGTTCAGATTGTTATAATAGATATGTAAGAACTGATGACGACACTCTATCGCGAGCGCAACGAGCTATGTGCCACAACTGATGTTCTATAACTGTGATAGTACCAGTGAAAAAATTCGGAGACAGTGATCAAATGACATTTCATTCGTGTGTTTGCTATGTACGGATATATGATAATAATGTGACGCTTGTACCAGCTGTATATAATGTATGCTTCATCTTAAACCTTTAGACTAGTTGAAGCGCAAGTTGCGCTTTATGATGTACATATGTTATCTTTGTTTTGTACACAGTAACGATGTAGTTTTCATTAGAATAGTTAGTTTCACGTTTTTTTATCAGATTAAGGTGGAGGTTTAGCAACGATATATTACTTCCTTTTGGGGCTCTCAGCTATTCCCAGTAGGTGCAGGCTTAACTGGCAATATCTTCGTTTGGGCATAACACATTGAAACAATTTCAATGTTCTACCCCAAAAGAAATAGTTTAGGAAACACAAACCATCAGCATTTTACACATGCATGTTTACATAGCTATAATGACCATTTACATATTACTGGGCCATCGGCCACTTAAATATTACAGGGCCATCGGCCACTTACATATTACAGGGCCATCGGCCACTTATACTCAAGGCCATCGGCCTCTCACCATTACATGCATGGCCATCGGCTATGCTCTTAGCAAGCATTTCAGCTTAAGTTTTCAACTTCACTGATGTTGTTTTAATTTGAGATGTATGTTAGAGTTGATATCTATCTTGGATGTTAAAAATCATGCATGTGTTTTTGATGTATCTTGTTATTCTGTAATCCGCTGAGTAGTACCCAAAAGGCAAAGTTTGAATAAAATATAGTAACTTTTCATCTGTGTTATTTATATAAATTGTTATTTAAGTTATTAAATATAGTTTATATAAGTTGATTCTGTATCATAGCTATCGGATCTATATTTAGAATATGGCAGATCTCGTGTATCACGTGATCAAATAGACCAATCAGTATTAAGCTGTATAGCATCACTGCATCAGTTTTGAAGTTCTTCTGTGGCTAAACAAACCTCCATCCACCCCGCCACCACCTTAATCTGATCTTGGGTAAATTACTCAACAATTCATAGGGCATTACACATTGAAACAATCTCGGGCATAACACATTGAAACAATTTCAATGTTCTACCCCAAAAGAAATAGTTTAGGAAACACAAACCATCAGCATTTTACACATGCATGTTTACATAGCTATAATGACCATTTACATATTACTGGGCCATCGGCCACTTAAATATTACAGGGCCATCGGCCACTTACATATTACAGGGCCATCGGCCACTTATACTCAAGGCCATCGGCCTCTCACCATTACATGCATGGCCATCGGCTATGCTCTTAGCAAGCATTTCAGCTTAAGTTTTCAACTTCACTGATGTTGTTTTAATTTGAGATGTATGTTAGAGTTGATATCTATCTTGGATGTTAAAAATCATGCATGTGTTTTTGATGTATCTTGTTATTCTGTAATCCGCTGAGTAGTACCCAAAAGGCAAAGTTTGAATAAAATATAGTAACTTTTCATCTGTGTTATTTATATAAATGACCGAAAATAGAATGAAAATTTCAGAAAAATTTGGTTTCTGGATGATAACTCAGAAAGTTTAAATCCGAATCAAATGATACCTAAAGATATTGTTATGTACCAGGTAAGGAAGACCCCTATTGATTTTGGAGAAAATAGGTCAAAGGTCAAGGTCGCAGTGACCGAAAATAGATTTAAAATTCCAGAAAATTTTGGTTTTAGGAGGATAACTCGAAAAAAATTTAATTTGAATCAAATGAAACTTGGATATATTGTTGGATACCAGCAAAGCAAGCCCCTATTGATTTTGGAGAAAAAGGTCAAGGTCACAGTGACCGAAAATAGATTGAAAACTTCAGACAAATATGGTTTCTGGACAGTAACTCAAAAAGTTTAAAACTGAATCAAATGAAACTTGGTTATATTGTTGGATAGCAGGTTAGGAAGACCCCCTATTGATTTTGGAGAAAAAAGGTCATGGTTACAGTCCTGAAAAAAGATTGAAAATTTTAGAAATATCTGGATCTGCATGATAACTCTAAAAGTTTAAATCCGAATATTCACAATTATAGATATGCCACATCATTCCTGACTTTACAATGTATTTCATGCAACTCGGCTCATGCACCCCTGGGTGCATATATTGATTTTTACAGTTACTTCCCTTCTCGAATGCAGGCCACATTTTCTATCGGGAAAGATGAATGTCGAAAAAATGGTTGTGTGATTATGTTGCTATGGGAAGACAGGAATTTGGGCATGCTAAACCAGTTATGAACACACGTCCACAATTTTAATGCCAGCCATGCACAAGTTTCTGTTTTTTTGCACACTACAACTATCTGTCAAAAAAATAATTGCCCCCACTAAAGATGTTCCCTCCCCGACCCCCCTACACACAAAGTTAATAAAGATGTTCCCTCCCCCACCCCCCTACACAAAAAGTTAATAAAGATGTTCCCTCCCCCACCCCCTACACACAAAGTTAATAAAGATGTTCCCTCCCCCACCCCCCTACACACAAAGTTAATAAAGATGTTCCCTCCCCCACCCCCCTACACACAAAGTTAAAGATGTTCCTTCCCCCACCCCCCTACACACAAAGTTAGAATTGCCCCCACTAAAGATGTCCCCTCCCCCCACCCCCCTACACACAAAGCTAATTTTGGAACAGCCCTAACAAGATATTTCATGTATAATGTATTGTAAACTTGTACTCCATTTTCTGCTTTACAGATATCACCTTGTACAATGTATTGTAAACTTGTACTCCATTTTCTGCTTTACAGATATCACCTTGTACAATGTATTGTAAACTTGTACTCCATTTTCTGCTTTATAGATATGACCTTGTACAATGTATTGTAAACTTGTATTCCATTTTCTGCTTTACAGATATGACCTTATACAATGTATTGTAAACTTGTACTCCATTTTCTGCTTTACAGATATGACCTTATACAATGTATTGTAAACTTGTACTCCATTTTCTGCTTTACAGATATGACCTTGTACAATGTATTGTAAACTTGTACTCCATTTTCTGCTTTACAGATATGACCTTGTACAATGTATTGTAAACTTGTACTCCATTTTCTACTTTCAGATATGACCTTGTTCACATTAAGCATGGATCTGAGAATGACACGCTGATTGTTAGGGCTGCTGAAGTGGGACAGAGCATTCTGAAGGTGAGACTCGAACACAGCACAGTGTATGTTCCTCCGTCTCGGGAAGCAATTCAGTCCTCTCTCTCATTATGCTCCTCTATCTCACTATGTTGCTCCATCTCACGATGTCCCTCCATTTCATGATGTTCTTCCATCTCACGATGTTTCCCCATCTCATGATGCTCCTTCATCTCACTATGTTCCTCCATCTTACTATGTTCCTCCATCTCACTATGTTCCTCTATCTCACTATGTTCCTCCATCTCACTATGTTCCTCCATCTCACTATGTTCCTCTATCTCACTATATTCCTCCATCTCACTATGTGCCTCCTTCTCATGATGCTCCTCCATCTCACTATGTTCCTCTATCTCACTGTGTTCCTCCATCTTACTATGTTCCTCCATCTCACTATGTTCCTCCATCTCGTGATACTCCTTCATCTCACTATATTCCTCCATCTCACTATGTTACTCTATCTCACTATGTTCCTCCATCTCACTATGTTCCTCCTTCTCATGATGCTCCTCCATCTCACTATGTTCCTCCTTCTCATGATGCTCCTCCATCTCACTATGTTCCTCCATCTCACGATGTTCCTCCATCTCATGATGTTCCTCTATCTCACGATGTTCCTCCATCTCACGATGTTCCTCTATCTCACGATGTTCCTCCATCTCATGATGTTCCTCCATCTCACGATGTTCCTCCATCTCACTATTATGCCTCCATCTCACGATGTTCCTCTATCTCACTATATTCCTCCATCTCACTATTATACCTCCATCTCACAATGTTCCTCCATCTCACTATGCTCCTCCATCTCACTATGTTCCTCTATCACAGTGGTTTAAGTTGACTGAGGTTTGTTTTATAACTGCATGTCTAACACTGGCTAGTTTTCCTGGAACATGGCCATAGTTTATTGAAAAATATTAAGAAGTAGTGTTAGTAATAGAAGCATTTTAAAAAATTCAAAACTGGAGTTGCACAGCTGTATGTTGTGTGTAAAACTTCAAAGCAACACATTGACGTTTTGTTCCTGGTGATGTAGGTGTGGGACCATAGAAACCCTTGGTTAGCAGACTACATCAACATCTCCGTGGATTACGTCATTACTCCTTCAAAAGTCACTGTCACCCTGGGCACTGTCGTCTGCTTCAAATCTCCGCTTAATTCTGTGAGAGGTAAGTGTCTCTGTTGTTTTTCCTTGGGTTTTTTTAGGGGTCCCAGTAAGGATGTTTCACTGCCAATGAGATGATACCAGTTTTGGGTGTAGTGTCACAGATTGAAACCAGATGGAGTTCATCTGTGGAAGAACGGGACATGCAAAGCTGTACAGCATTTGATTTTTATATTTGACATCTACTCATGTCATTATAAAGAATTGAATATGAGTGAAATCCACAATCCAAAATACATGTACATGTACAGTACACGACACGAGTTTTATGCGTGTTCCACGCAACGCGGTGGAAAAAATTTGCCCCAAACACGGTGGACCTTTAAAATTGTCGGCACCTTTGAAGTCCTATTTTTCCGCGCGAGCTAGACATTGAAGTCCACGGAGGATCTCTGTGGATGTCACCTGTACCTCCGTCGATGCCACCGTGTACCTCCGTGTGATAAAACAAAGAAATAATTTCCGAAATGATCACCCAAAAAACCTTTTCGCTTGGCCAGCATACATGCCCTCACCCCATTACTTATTTAGAAATTAGCTATAAATCATTCAATTCTTGTAATTGTTGTTTAATGATACGTTGGTGTTTTCGGTTCATATCCGTATGTAGACTTCCCTGCAGACGTTCACACCTTTTAATGAAACGCCCAAATTCTCGACATCCTGTATATAAACACCTGTGTTATTCCTACCACTCGTCGGTACATTGTTTCACGGCACGTGCAGCACAATTTCACCAAATAAAAGAAGGGTCATGAACAACGACAATCACATGACAGTAATTTCAATTTGATAAACAGCAGTTCAAAGAAATGTGTACCATAAGCAATAGTTTATTTTTACGTAAGGTTTTCATTGTAATTAGGAATATGTGATTAAGGTCAGCTATATACATGTACATGTTTACATTGGATATGAATTTCATTATGTACTCAACTGTGAAGCAATGTGAGCAAAGAATCAAATTTTTATCACTTAAACAAATAAATATTAAAACTATCTTTAGTTTTAAACAAACCTTTAGAAAACTCCGTACTTTCATTAGGAAAATTTCATTAGAATGCCCATACTTCACATTAATAATAACACGTTTTTTTAAGGTTTTTTTTCTAACTTGATAAATACTTTATTATACGCATGTATTATTTACTAAATGTATATATAACAGCTTTTTGTCTTTATATTTTTATATACCATTGCATAATGGTGATGAGATCCAATAAATTGAATTGAGTACATGTAGTCTTGAAATATCACAAAGTAAAGAGTTGACAACGATTGAAATAAAACTGCAGACGTTTTCTCGTTTATTCAGTAACTCAATAACTTGCGCGTCTTCTGAATGAAAGTTGTAAAACAAACGTACTAGGTTTTGGTCAGTTATAACATAATACGGGGGTAAAATTCATCTAATCTCCGCTAGCAATGGGTTTTGAGTCAACTGTGCCTTCGTGCACGAATAATCTCGGCTAACGAAGATGAAAAAAAAAACTATTTTTTATGATTACCATTGCTCTCTCTCTCTCTCTCTCTCTCTCTCTTGCTTTCATTATCTAATGCATGTAAAGATTAAATTAAACATTTTAATAATCGATAGCGTATATGAATAAAAGCAAATAATCATTAAGTCATTATATTAGTTTTTTTTCATGAACTAGTTGCATTTGACACCGAGGATTTACATCCTTAAATATTGATTACAAGCACGTAGAATCGGAGAGGGTGTACTTTGAAAACTTGAAAGGTTTTCGTAATCGGACAATTTAAGCACCATTTTTGTTGTTATTTTATTGCTTGTCAAGAAATTTACACAACTTAACCGGCAACATACCCCTTCTGATACATTGAAAAATATAAGTAATGTTAGCACGGGGCTCTATAAAGTTCAATCTGCAGTTTGGTCATACTTCGTCATTCAATAACTTATTCAAAATAAAAAAAAATGTTTGTCGGGTTAGCGGTACTATGATGTATGACTATAACAATGACCTGTGTATAACTTGTACATTCCATGCAAATTCGAAGGGGTTTTCGCTTCAGTAGAACAATGGGAGTCAGCTAATCCGTGTATTTGAAATCAACAGAAGTGCATAGCTTCTTGCGGAAAGTGTGAAATAAATTGGGTCGGCGTAAGATACCCGTGATCTTAGACTAGATCTGATATCGCGCCGACCCAATATATTTCACACTTTTCATGAGAAGTCAAAACCCAAACTAGCTAACCGTAATTTAGTTATACTGTGAGAAAGACCCTAGGAATTTGCATGGTATATACTTATTATACAAAAATCATTGCATTATCCAGACACTCCCGATGAACATTTTTTTTTTAATGAAAACCTCTATCAAAGTACATCGAACATAAGTCTCGGTCAAATGTAATTAACTCGGGATTTTAAAAATAAATCATTCGATGGTTTGTATTTTTGCTTCTATTAATTATGTAATAAATTAATTCCAATTTGTTAATCATCGACAATGCTCTAATTTCTATATTGGATCAAGTTCTATTTGTCAAGATGCATATCAACACAATATGATGGAGGTAATTATGTTAAACAGCGCATTTGTCACACACACAGAGAGAGAGAGAGAGAGAGAGAGAGAGAGAGAGAGAGAGAGAGAGCGAGCACATCAGTAATTATTAAATATCCCTATCACATGTTGTACATGTATGTTTTTCATTTACTGAATATACTAATTCGCATTCAAAACAGGAATTGCCTGCAAGTACGCATTATTTAAACATAGAATTTAAGAATATTTTAATGAAGAAAGAAGACTAAAAGAAAAAAAGTCAAAACCAGGTTTTCTTAAAAACATAATATATAGTGTTTGGTATCGTTGGAATCGGCTCAATATGCTGAAAAACAATATAAGTATCAGGGGGGGGAAATATTGACATTTTTTCTTTTCTTAAAATTCCACCCTTATCTTGATTATTTGGCCTGCGGCACATTTTCACATCTCTCACAAGGCGCCCGTGGCCAGAACAAAGCTCTTAGCAGCTGTGTGTATTCGCAAATAACACACACCGTGGAATACGGAGGACACAGTGTATCTCCGTGGATTTTCCTCCGTGGTCTTTCCACGGTGGGATGTATAAAACTCGTGTCGTGTACTGTATGAGTGATGTGTATTAAGTAGGAATTGTGGCTCTGTTAGAAAGAAAAGTTTAAATGTTAGAGTGCAGGGTGTACTACACTGTTTAAAAGTTTAAATGTTAGAGTGCAGGGTGTACTACTACTCTGTTTAAAAGTGTAAATGTTAGAGTGCAGGGTGTACTACTCTGTTTAAAAGTGTAAATGTTAGAGTGCAGGGTGTACTACTACTCTGTTTAAAAGTGTAAATGTTAGAGTGCAGGGTGTACTACTCTGTTTAAAAGTTTAAATGTTAGAGTGCAGGGTGTACTACTCTGTTTAAATGTTAGAGTGCAAGGTGTACTACTCTGTTTAAATGTTAGAGTGCAGGGTGTGCTACTCTGTTTAAAAGTGTAAATGTTAGAGTGCAGGGTGTACTACTCTGTGTAAAAGTGTAAATGTTAGAGTGCAGGGTGTACTACTCTGTTTAAAAGTGTAAATGTTAGAGTGCAGGGTGTACTACTCTGTTTAAAGGTGTAAATGTTAGAGTGCAGGGTGTACTACTCTGTTTAAAAGTGTAAATGTTAGAGTGCAGGGTGTACTACTCTGTTTAAAAGTTTAAATGTTAGAGTGCAGGGTGTACTACTCTGTTTAAATGTTAGAGTGCAAGGTGTACTACTCTGTTTAAATGTTAGAGTGCAGGGTGTGCTACTCTGTTTAAAAGTGTAAATGTTAGAGTGCAGGGTGTACTACTCTGTTTAAAGGTGTAAATGTTAGAGTGCAGGGTGTACTACTCTGTTTAAAAGTGTAAATGTTAGAGTGCAGGGTGTACTACTACTCTGTTTAAAAGTGTAAATGTTAGAGTGCAGGGTGTACTACTCTGTTTAAAAGTGTAAATGTTAGAGTGCAGGGTGTACTACTACTCTGTTTAAAAGTGTAAATGTTAGAGTGCAGGGTGTACTACTCTGTTTAAAAGTTTAAATGTTAGAGTGCAGGGTGTACTACTCTGTTTAAAAGTGTAAATGTTAGAGTGCAGGGTGTACTACTCTGTGTAAAAGTTTAAATGTTAGAGTGCAGGGTGTACTACTCTGTTTAAATGTTAGAGTGCAAGGTGTACTACTCTGTTTAAATGTTAGAGTGCAGGGTGTGCTACTCTGTTTAAAAGTGTAAATGTTAGAGTGCAGGGTGTACTACTCTGTTTAAAAGTGTAAATGTTAGAGTGCAGGGTGTACTACTACTCTGTTTAAAAGTGTAAATGTTAGAGTGCAGGGTGTACTACTCTGTTTAAAAGTGTAAATGTTAGAGTGCAGGGTGTACTACTCTGTTTAAAAGTTTAAATGTTAGAGTGCAGGGTGTACTACTCTGTGTAAAAGTGTAAATGTTAGAGTGCAGGGTGTACTACTCTGTTTAAATGTTAGAGTGCAGGGTGTACTACTCTGTTTAAATGTTAGAGTGCAGGGTGTACTACTCTGTGTAAAAGTTTAAATGTTAGAGTGCAGGGTGTACTACTCTGTGTAAAAGTTAAATGTTAGAGTGCAGGGTGTACTACTCTGTTTAAATGTTAGAGTGCAGGGTGTACTACTCTGTTTAAAAGTTTAAATGTTAGAGTGCAGGGTGTACTACTCTGTTTAAAAGTTTAAATGTTAGAGTGCAGGGTGTACTACTCTGTGTAAAAGTGTAAATGTTAGAGTGCAGGGTGTACTACTCTGTTTAAAGGTGTAAATGTTAGAGTGCAGGGTGTACTACTCTGTTTAAAGGTGTAAATGTTAGAGTGCAGGGTGTACTACTCTGTTTAAATGTTAGAGTGCAGGGTGTACTACTCTGTGTAAAAGTTTAAATGTTAGAGTGCAGGGTGTACTACTCTGTTTAAATGTTAGAGTGCAGGGTGTACTACTCTGTTTAAAAGTGTAAAAAAGATTCAACAGTTCTGTCTACTTTTAAAAATTTCACAAAATTACTTTTGCAACATACATGTACATTGTAATTTATAACATCATAATGTACAAACCACTGGGAGTATTACATCACAGTCATAGCTCTTCATTACATGTTCTGAATATTTTTAAAGGCAAAAAATAGAAACCATCACCTTCAATTTTTTTTCTTCAAATTTCACAGTATTAAGCTATTCAATTACCGTATTTCATATCTGATAAATGGATGGTGCAATTTTTGTAATCATGGTATCACCTTGAAGGGTTCATCAAATAAAATTAATCCACCTTAGGAATTAAATTTTGATCACTGCTTGATTTATTTCACCTACAATTCTAGCTATCGGTAATCAGTTCATGGGAGAGAAGTTGCTGTGATGAAACCCGCAAAATTCATTGTTTATAAGATTTCATTGGCATGTCTCTAAGTTATTGACTCTGAATTAATGTCTCAAACTTACTTTCTCATTGTAAAGTCAAAACAAATTATAATTTTATTCATAGTTGGATTATATAAAAATTTGAATCAACACAAGGCCCCAGTGTAGGGTGAAAACTGACCAGTTAATCAATTATATAATCAATTGTCCACCTTACTGAAGAGGCATGGGCGTTACCTATGTAAACACCTAATAACCATGACCATGCTAGCCTCTGACCTTCATCAAAATCCAGGTACACTGTAAGCCCAAGCGGAAATAAGTATACGCTTAGATAACGGTGTATATACGCTTCCATCACTTCGAGGGATCAAGAGTAAAAACCAATGAAATATGTATAAAGGAACCCAACTTCACTTGGAGAGATGGAATGTTTGAGAGATCGATAGTAAATTTGCTTTGTTATGTAGAGAAAAAAGTTGGGGTTGTGGTTTCATACCGAGAGATTGAGAACTTCGAGAGATTGCAGTTTGAGTCATCGATAGTCACCTGTAGGTTTCACTCAGTGGATTTTTGTTTGATAGGTTATGCTGGCCACTGGCAGAGTAGAAGTAAGGTGATAGATATTGACGGGGACTCGGGAGTTTCCACGTCTGCAGCTGTAGGTCACAGTCTGGTGGAGAACACACTCTCACAGGATGTCACCACCTACACAGAGGTACGTAGTTAAATACACAAAACGAGATTCTCTTAGACGATTTCACAACCACCTACACGGAGGTACGGAGTTAAATACACTAAATGAGATTCTCTTAGACGATTTCACAACCACCTACACGAAGGTACAGAGTTAAATACACTAAACGAGATTCTCTTAGACGATTTCACAACCACCTACACAGAAATGCGTAGTTAAATACACTAAACGAGATTCTCTTAGACGATTTCACAACCACCTACACAGAAATGCGTAGTTAAATACACTAAACGAGATTCTCTTAGACGATTTCACAACCACCTACACGGAGGTACGGAGTTAAATACACAAAACGAGATTCTCTTAGGGCTATTCCAGAAATAAATACATGGGGGGGTCGGGAGGCACCTTTTGTATATACCAAGCACCCATAAAAAAAAAAAAAAAATTACCCCATGACCCATCAAATTAATAAACTCATTTTACAATGACCCATCTAATAAAAAAAAAAAAAAACTAACCAGACCCACCACAAATATATTTTTAAAAATGAAAACGGTACAAATCTCGCGAGGTTTTCGGGACAAACATTCTAGTCAATGACGCGGTAATGCCTGTGCGACATTGTATCACAGTAGTTCTGAAGAAACGATATCACATCAACAATCAAAGGCATCTATGGCGGGAATGTTGGAAAGATTGGGAGTCCAAACGATGCTATTATCATGAAATGGGTATGGATATGTTTTTCCACGAATCGTTGGTCTTCTAATGGAGCCCGCGCCCGGAGGAGGCCTCTATATCACCATCACACCGACTGATAAATATAACGCATCGGTACCCTCGTATAAATCAACTAAGGTTTGCCTATTTTTATTAGAAAACGGAATACCTATTGGTTTCAAAATATTCCCAAAATCGATGCACTGTAAACTGTAATAATCTACAGAACAGAGTTCGCCGCCATCACGTCCAAAGGGACCCTATTAAACGCGCCTCTAATTTGAAGAGTGTAGAAAACGGAATACCTATTGGTTTCAAAATATTCCCAAAATCGATGCACTGTAAACTGTAATAATCTACAGAACAGAGTTCGCCGCCATCACGTCCAAAGGGACCCTATTAAACGCGCCTCTAATTTGAAGAGTGTCGTAATGGAAAGTTATGCGCTGCAAAGAGCGACAACTTGAATAGTTCTATGTTACTTTCGATTTCGAAAGCACGTTTTCAATTTTCCCTCCGACGTTTTGTAACCAACACGACAAGAGCGACAATAAAAATATTCTGAAAACTCAACACCCACATAGCACAAAATAAAACAATAGAAACTACCCACTACCCATAATAAATATTTTATTAACAACCCCACCACGGACCAATTAAAATATGAAAAAATACGACCACCCACACAAAAAAATATCATTTGCCGCCCGACCCCCCCATTTGATCATTTCTGGAACAGCCCTTAGACGATTTCACAACCACCTACACAGAGGTACATGTACATAGTTAAATACACTAAACGAGATTCTCTACTAAACGAGATTCTCTTAGACGATTTCACAACCACCTACACAGAGGTACGTAGTTAAATACACTAAACGAGATTCTCTTAGACGATTTCACAACCACCTACACAGAAATGCGTAGTTAAATACACTCAACGAGATTCTCTTAGACGATTTCACAACCACCTACACAGAAGTGCGTAGTTGAATACACTAAACGAGATTCTCTTAGACGATTTCACAACCACCTACACAGAAGTGCGTAGTTGAATACACTAAATGAGATCTCTTAGACGATTTCACAACCACCTACACAGATGTACGTAGTTAAATACACTCAACAAGATTCTCTTAGACGATTTCACAACCACCTACACAGAAATGCGCAGTTAAATACACTAAACGAGATTCTCTTAGACGATTTCACAACCACCTACACAGAAGTGCGTAGTTAAATACACTAAATGAGATTCTCTTAGACGATTTCACAACCACCTATACAGAAGTGCGTAGTTAAATACACTAAATGAGATTCTCTTAGACGATTTCACAACCACCTACACAGAAGTGCGTAGTTGAATACACTAAATGAGATTCTCTTAGACGATTTCACAACCACCTACACAGAGGTACGTAGTTAAATACACTAAATGAGATTCTCTTAGGGCTATTCCAGAAATAAATACATGGGGGTGTCGGGAGGCACCTTTTGTATATACCAAGCACCCATTAAAAAAAAAAAAAAATTACCCCATGACCCATCAAATTAATAAACTCATTTTACAATGACCCATCTAATTAAAAAAAAAACTAACCAGACCCACCACAAAAATATTTTTAAAAATGAAAACGGTACAAATCTCGCGAGGTTTTCGGGACAAACATTCTAGTCAATGACGCGGTAATGCCTGTGCGACATTGTATCACAGTAGTTCTGAAGAAACGATGTCACATCAACAATCAAAGGCATCTATGGCGGGAATGTTGGAAAGATTGGGAGTCCAAACGATGCTATTATCATGAAATGGGTATGGATATGTTTTTCCACGAATCGTTCGTCTTCTAATGGAGCCCGCGCCCGGAGACCTCTATATCACCATCACACTGACTGATAAATATAACGCATCGGTACCCTCGTATAAATCAACTAAGGTTTGCCTATTTTTATTAGAAAACGGAATACCTATTGGTTTCAAAATATTCCCAAAATCGATGCACTGTAAACTTTAATAATATGCAGAACAGAGTTCGCCGCCATCACGTCCAAAGGGACCCTACTAAATGCGCCTCTAATTTGAAGGGTGTCGTAATGGAAAGTTATGCGCTGCAAAGAGCGACAACTCGAATAGTTCTATGTTACTTCCGATTTCGAAAGCACGTTTTCAATTTTCCCTCTGACGTTTTGTAACCAACACGACAAGAGCGACAATAAAAATATTCTGAAAACTCAACACCCACGTGGCACAAAATAAAACAATAGAAACTACCCACTACCCATAATAAATATTCTTTTAACAGTCCAACCACGGACCAAATAAAATATGAAAAAATACGACCACCCACACAAAAAAATATCATTTGCCGCCCGACCCGACCCCCCCATTTGATCATTTCTGGAACAGCCCTTAGACGATTTCACAACCACCTACACGGAGGTACGGAGTTAAATACACTAAACGAGATTCTCTTAGACGATTTCACAACCACCTACACAGAAGTGCGTAGTTAAATACACTAAACGAGATTCTCTTAGACGATTTCACAGCAAGGATATTTTAAGACCAGGTTCAGTGAATACCACCCAATACTTACCATGCTAATATTGTTCCTAAAAATTTCTCTGATTAATGTTGATTATTTGAAGTGGATTCTTGTGTCCATGATGATAGCTGATATGTATTTATTATCTTTAATCAGGTGACTGTGCAACCCATTGATCAGCTGACTGTAGACGACTCCTGGTCCTTCCTCACCAATGTTAAAAATCGCCTGACAGAGTACTTTATCACAGTGTCCTTGAACTCTGATTCGGAGGTCATAGGTATTCTATTAAAGATTTTCTATGAAAGAGTAATCAGGAGTTTTGTTTTAGGTGGAAGCTTTCTAGCTTTTACATTATAGAGTGATGTACTATCTTCAATGGTTTTACATTATAGAGTGATGTACCATCTTCAATGGTTTTACATTATAGAGTGATGTACCATCTTCAATGGTTTTACATTATAGAGTGATGTACCATCTTCAATGGTTTTACATTATAGAGTGATGTACTATCTTCAATGGTTTTACACATGTACAGTGGAGCCTCGTTAATCCGGACACTTTGGTTCCCAGCAAAATCGTCCGGATAAATGAAGCGTCCAGATTACTGAATCGCATATTTTCTATCTTTACATAAGTAACCAATATGCTTACTTTATTGATGCGCGTAGTTAATTAAACACATTCTATCATTGGATTTAACTATTTGCATTAGTAAATAAATTATGATAATGTTAACATTTACATGTATTTCAAAGCACTAAAATCGAAAGATACATGTACAATGTATTTGCCTATGCTTACATTGTACATGTCTATTAGCACTACAAATAAATATACAAAAATGTGTACCGTATGCACTAAAACAAATAATGAAGCACTATATGTAACTATAAATAAATCGTAACAAGAATCAATCGTACACCGGTACATTCTACATACGTGGTATTCTAAACATTAAAAACTTACTACATATACATGTGCATGAACATGCATGTATATTTCACACCAATCAACATTATAAAATCCAGAATCTAGAAGTATAATCTACACTCTTTAGATTTGAATAAGCTGATATCAATTTACGAATCAGTACAAGTGATACGTGTAGCAGTTCAAAAAAATATTATCATTACGGCCCGATGTTTAATCTATTTTAAAATACTATTAGGCTATTGATCAAGACTATAAAATAAAATGTTACAGATTTATTTAACAAATTTCAACACTACAGACAATACAGATCTTATGTGCAAAAATTGACAATACAATGTCTCGATCGGCACATGCTATCTACCTGACATATCATCACACACCACCTAATTAAAGGGAGGTGTTGACAGGGTACAGGTAATTGCTTCAATTAGACAGTTTGGGTTGTTTTCTTTATAATTTACGCCTTGTTAAAATTGTCCGACACAGACCTTCCCTAAAAAAAATTACCGTCCGGATTAACGGTACAATTTTCAATGCATTTTAACGTTTTGTAGTAAAAAATTACCGTCTGGATCCGGAACGCGAATTTCCGGATTAAAGATGCAAAATAATGTATAAAAATTCCGTTCCCTAGAAAAATCGTCCGGAAGGTGAAGCGTCCGGATTACCGAGGCTCCACTGTACATTAAAATCAGTAATTTTAGAAAAGTGTCATTTTCATTCATCATGTGGTATGCATTGTTCATGAATTATGAATGTGGATAAATGAAGGACATTGCTTCATCATAGAAAGAAAAAATAAGTTAATGTATACGTAAGTGATTAAAATATCATATCATTAAGTTATAAATGAATTATTTTGATCCAATCAATTTTATATCATTAGAAGTAGAAAGAAATGATTTAACAATATTTTAATTTCGTACATGGTTTTACAATATTCAGATTTTGTATAATTGGAATTAAAAGTGACTGATACACGTAATTACAGTATTCAAATTGTGTACCATCAAAACTACAAAAGGGCAAGATATTATTTGATATCACTGTAAATAATGGATATGTCGGATTTTTGTAGGAGAAAATTGCACTGGTGAAATCCAGGCCAAGAACTTCATGCCAACTTTTGTTCCCATCACTTGTGAGCTGGTGTTCAATACTGCAGTGAATGGACTGTCTGTCTCCGACCTTTTTCAAGTGTCAGCCACATTCAGTTCCAAGAAAGGTAAATCAATATAGGTCTGTCACTGAAACACCATTCTTCAAAATATCAATTGCCATGTACAAGGTTTTTAAAAAAAACTATTGGACATCATTAGTTTTTGTTTTTATTTTTTTGATAATGTAATTAAATACTAGATAATTTTTTCATGGGAAAGAAGCAGATCATAATATGAAAAGAACTTGTTTCCACAGGAAAATATGGCTGTCTGGTGAAGAAGCTACATCCCGAGACCTTAGTACAGCAGATAAGCACCATGTCTGTCGACCTGCAGTTGTCTGTGCTGGTTCCCAACATGGAGAATCAACTTCTTGTGATGGCACCAGTCAAAAAGTACCAGTATCTGCCGCCATTTTATGTTCATAACTCAGAGGTGTTATTATCTACGGCAGCTCCACTGTCTTCCA
This sequence comes from Ostrea edulis, assembly GCF_947568905.1. Classification (NCBI taxonomy): domain Eukaryota; kingdom Metazoa; phylum Mollusca; class Bivalvia; order Ostreida; family Ostreidae; genus Ostrea; species Ostrea edulis. Next base: position 8,819,855 of record NC_079169.1, read on the forward strand.
TCCGAGTGTCCACCATTCCAGATCTGTCCTCATGTATACAGGTAACTTCATACCTACAGGTAACTCCATACCTACAGGTAACTCCATACCTACAGGTAACTCCATACATGTAAATACAGGTAACTCCATACCTACAGGTAACTCCATACCTACAGGTAACTTCATATATACAGGTAACTCCATACCTACAGGTAACTTCATACCTACAGATAACTTCATACCTACAAGTATCTCCATACCTACAGGTAACTCCATACCTACAGGTAACTCCATACCTACAGGTAACTCCATACCTACAGGTAACTCCATACCTACAGGTAACTTCATATATACAGGTAACTCCATACCTACAGGTAACTTCATATATACAGATAACTCCATACCTACAGATAACTCCATACCTACAGGTAACTCCATACCTACAGATAACTTCATACCTACAGGTAACTCCATACCTACAGGTAACTCCATACCTACAGATAACTTCATACCTACAGGTAACTCCATACCTACAGGTAACTCCATACCTACAGATAACTTCATACCTACAGGTAACTCCATACCTACAGGTAACTCTCGATCTGTCTGTTCATGTCTGTCTTTCAATCTGTCTTTCACTTCTTCTCTGTTCATCCCTCACATTTACAGCACTTTTTCAGTTGCCGATATTTTATCTTAAGTTACAAGTATAGAATGACTGTTGTAACTCCAGTGACACGTTTTGGAACAGTTTAAATTTAGGTGATATATATACATGTACATACTTCATACAAATATTTGTGTTCCCATGTTTTCAAATGTTTCGGATTCCTTTGAATCCCTTCCTGCATAGAAGTAACTTTTCAGCTGTAAGAGTACAGTATGGATTCTCTGTTTTGAATTTTCCTACAATTGAAATATTCTTAATTCTTTTATCAGGCTGCAGTGAGTGATGAAATCATTTTAGAGGTCATGACCCCAGAAAAAGACAGCCAATCAGGAACCATTTTGATTTTCCCCGTAAGACTTGTAGAGTCTGCTTCATTGTGGGATAGAGAAAGTGTTGAAAGTCATGTGGAACTGTCCTGTAGAAAAACAGGTCAAAAGGTCAGACTGCCTGTGTCGGTCAGACTGATTGGACAGCGACCGGAACATTTTGGTGAGCGGGTTACTTATTTACCAGAATATTCAGTATTTTGCGCGTCACGTTTGAGGAAGGGTAAATTTTGATATCTGCATCATCTATTTAGTTAAAGTAAAATGAGAGAGACCAATTACATAACCTAGTGGTCACTTATTGTTAAAATCTGTGAAATTCTGGCAGTCCATGAAAAGTCATGCTGATCTTAGGTTTGCCTGCCCAAATGACACCTTGAGAAAAATGCATTTAAATTTTAAAAACAGATATTTACATGTATCCTAAATGTATTTGTTAAATACAATATCATTACATATTCATGTATATATACAACTGAATTTGAGCACAAAAGTAGAGTACAAATACTGACTTGTAAGACACCCTCTCTGTACAGGTTAATTATTATTATAGGACACAATTAAAGAAATCAAAAATGAAGATTAAAAAATGCACTAAACAGTGTGTATGCAACATATGTGTAGTGTATTTCAAACGTGTTTGAACCCCATCACACAACCCTAACCCACCCCACCCCTTAAAAAAAAACACCCCGGCAATATCTGTTTTGTTAGATCACTATCTCCCTAATGGATTACTATAAACTGCAGTGTTTGACGTGTTTCAGGATACCGGGGACGACCAGTCGGGTGGGGTGCCTTCTTTGTGAACAGCATCAACAATAACCAGTCACTATTCTCCTACCTCTTCCTGATCATCGCTACGGCTGTAGCTGTGCTTGTGGGTCAGTATATATACTGTGTGTGTGTGCAGGAATTGTCTGGCTGTAAATTTCGACAAACCTAATTCCTTTTTTCAATATTACTCAATTTTAATTTGGTAAGGTATGGCTGAGTGCTTTTTGAGTACATGCGTTTACATTGGTTTATATAGATGTAGAGTTAAAAAATTCAAATTACATGTAGGTTTGTCATCCTGATATTTAATGTTATACGAACTACACACGGAGATATAACTCACAATAATGTTATACAAACTACGAGTGTTGTCCCAAAAAGTCGTAAACAATGTTAACAATTTTTTATATTCGCATCAAATCCAAAAGATTTTTTACATGAGAAAACTTTTGCTTATTCTAAATGAGATGTTACTTAATAAAAAGAGATCCATATGCATTGTTGGCACACGTACAAAAAGAAGTAGAAATTTTCTTTGTACAACTCAATTATATGAAAGCAAATAGTTTCATATTTGATATATCACATTTAAATTTATATCAATGGAATCAGTTATGTTTTCCGCGTACTATACTGGTTTTACAACTGCAGGAGATATAAACAGGAGAGAAGCGATGTCATTTTTAGCTCACCTGAACCGAAGGTTCAAGTGAGCTATTCTGATCACATTTTGTCCGGCGTCCGTCCGTCTGTCTGTAAACTTTTCACATTTTCGACTTCTTCTCCAGAACCACTGGGCCAATTTCAACCTAACTTGGCCAAAAGCATCCTTGGGTGAAGGGCTTTCAAGTTTGTTCAAATGAAGGGCCATGTCCCTTTCAAAGGGGAGATAATCACAAAAATGCAAAAATAGGGTGGGGTCATTTAAAAATCTTCTCCTCAAGAACCACTGGGCCAGAAGAGCTGAAATTTACCTGAAAGCTTCCTGACATATTGTAGATTCAAGTTTGTTCAAATTATGGCCCCCGGTGGTAGGATGGGGCCACAAGGGAGGATCAAAGTTTTACATACAAATATATAGGGAAAAACTTTAAAAATCTTCTCAAGAACCACTAAGCCAGAAAAGCTGAGATTTACATGAAAGCTTCCTGACATAATGCAGATTCAAGTTTGTTCAAATCATGGGCCCCGGGGGTTGGATGGGGCCACAATAGGGGATCAAAGTTTTACATACAAATATATAGGAAAAATCTTTAAAAATCTTCTTCTCAAGAACCACTAAGCCAGAAAAGCTGATTTTTACATGAAAACTTTCTGACATAGTGCAGATTCAAGTTTGTTCAAATCATGGCCCCCGGGGATAAGATGGGGCCCCAAGGGGTGGATCAAAGTTTTACACACAAATATATAGGGAAAAACTTTAAAAATCTTCTTCTCAAGAACCACTAAGCCAGAAAAGCTGAGATTTACATGAAAGCTTCCTGACATAATGCAGATTCAAGTTTGTTCAAATCATGGGCCCCGGGGGTTGGATGGGGCCACAATAGGGGATCAAAGTTTTACATACAAATATATAGGAAAAATCTTTAAAAATCTTCTTCTCAAGAACCACTGAGTCAGAAAAGCTGATTTTTACATGAAAACTTCCTGACATAGTGCAGATTCAAGTTTGTTCAAATCATGGCCCCCGGGGATAGGATGGGGCCCCAAGGGGGGATCAAAGTTTTGCACACAAATATATAGGGAAAAACTTTAAAAATCTTCTTCTCAAGAACCACTAAGCCAGAAAAGCTGAGATTTACATGAAAGCTTCCTGACATAATGCAGATTCAAGTTTGTTCAAATCATGGGCCCCGGGGGTTGGATGGGGCCACAATAGGGGATCAAAGTTTTACATACAAATATATAGGAAAAATCTTTAAAAATCTTCTTCTCAAGAACCACTGAGTCAGAAAAGCTGATTTTTACATGAAAACTTCCTGACATAGTGCAGATTCAAGTTTGTTCAAATCATGGCCCCCGGGGATAGGATGGGGCCCCAAGGGGGGATCAAAGTTTTGCACACAAATATATAGGGAAAAACTTTAAAAATCTTCTTCTCAAGAACCACTAAGCCAGAAAAGCTGAGATTTACATGAAAGCTTCCTGACATAATGCAGATTCAAGTTTGTTCAAATCATGGGCCCCGGGGGTTGGATGGGGCCACAATAGGGGATCAAAGTTTTACATACAAATATATAGGAAAAATCTTTAAAAATCTTCTCAAGAACCACTAAGTCAGAAAAGCTGATTTTTACATGAAAACTTTCTGACATAGTGCAGATTCAAGTTTGTTCAAATCATGGCCCCCGGGGATAAGATGGGGCCCCAAGGGGGGGATCAAAGTTTTACACACAAATATATAGGGAAAAACTTTAAAAATCTTCTTCTCAAGAACCACTAAGCCAGAAAAGCTGATTTTTACATGAAAACTTCCTGACATAGTGCAGATTCAAGTTTGTTCAAATCATGGCCCCCGGGGATAAGATGGGACCCCAAGGGGGGGATCAAAGTTTTACACACAAATATATAGGGAAAAACTTTAAAGATCTTCTTCTCAAGAACCACTAAGCCAGAAAAGCTGAGATTTACATGAAAGCTTCCTGACATAATGCAGATTCAAGTTTGTTCAAATCATGAGCCCCGGGGGTTGGATGGGGCCACAATAGGGGATCAAAGTTTTACATACAAATATATAGGAAAAATCTTCTTCTCAAGAACCACTGAGCCAGAAAAGCTGATTTTTACATGAAAACTTTCTGACATAGTGCAGATTCAAGTTTGCAAAGGGTAGTTTGGGCCATAATAGGGACCAAGGTTTTACATGCAAATATATATGGAAAGTCTTCAGATATGGGCCAAGGTAACTCAGGTGAGCGATGTGGCCCATTGGCCTCTTGTTAAACCTACCTGACCTGTAATGAAATTTGCACAATATGGTAACATCAATAGCATTCTTGACGCACGAGAAATCATAAAATATTGTGTAGAGCGTGGTTTTACCCCCACGCAAACGAAACAGATGATGCACATCAGATCACAGAGATGTGAACAGGGCGCTAGTGTCTGATTGACACAAGATTTGTGGAAGGAATGACATCAGAACTGTAGATGGGAAGGTAAAAAAAAATCAGAAGAAAATAAAGACCGAAAAATCCTGAAGGCAAAGAATGTCATGTAATGAATGAAGATGTTCAGTTTGTGCACTGACAGCTATGAACATAATTATGTTTTTTATTTGTGTTCTCTCATTATGAAACAAGATTTTATGATGAGACTCTTTACAAAGAAACACAAACTGACGCTTTTAAATAACAAAAGAAAATTAATAATTTTTTGTGAATGAGTTATTTACATTGTCTATGACTTTTTGCGACAACCCTTGTACATGTTAATACATATATACTGTGTGCGTTTTCTTGGTTAATATGTAAGTTGTCACAAAACCTATGTGACTTGGTGATCTGTAGGTAGATGTACATGTATTCATATCTACATGAAAACATGCTTATTACGAACATGTTTATAACAAATTCATGCATATTTCAAAGTGTTATCTATTCCCCAATATGAGGAAAGTAACGAACATTTTATTGGATATAACGGAGTTTGGTTATAATGACCTGTTTTACTGTATAATGAAGTTTGGTTATAACAAACTGTTTTGGCTGGCCCTGGAGGTTTGTTATAACCAGGTTTTACTGTATAATGAGGTTTGGTCATAACAAATTGTTTTTGCTGGCCCTGGAGGTTCGCTATAACTGTGTTTTACATCGCTATAACCGTGTTTTACTGTACTCTGGTTTACTTACAAACTGGGTGTGGTTTATTTGTAGCTTACCATTACGTGATTGGACCTCGTTACAAGGCAGTGGCCAACACTAATCCAGCGTTCCTCAGGCCCGGGGCTGCAGGAGCTGCCTCTCCCCCCTCCCCCATGTATCCACAGCTCCAGTTCTCACCTAGTAAGCACCATTTTATTCAATTGTTTGTTTCTCATAAATCTGTTTACTTTCATTTTTAGTATCAAAAGATGTAACTGATTGTACATGTATTTCCACATTCATTTTATTACACTTTTATAATTTTATTGATTTTAAACTTCTATGATTTAATCAATTTTATACTTGTATTGTTTTATTTCATAAACATAGATAGGTAATTATACACTGAAATATTTTAAACTGGTGTTTTGATCATTTGTAAGATGTTTTGAATTTTCCTTTTATAAACAATAATCAATGTATGTCACAAAAACTGATAGACATAAACTTCTGTGAAAATTCATGCACAAGTTTTCTGTTAGAAACATTTTGATGGGAGATAATTATTAAACTTTTCATTAGGAGATTGTACACAATATAATTGATTATCAAGCATTTCAGATGGAGATTGTGTACAATATATTTACATAATATTTCAGTAGGAGATTGCTTCCAGTATAACGAACATTTCAGTAGGTTGTATATAACTATCATTTCAGAAGATTGTATGTAATATAATTATCATTTCAGACTACTCCCCACCCCCTTACACTAGTTATGCATCCCCGTTGACGAGTCCTAAATCACCTGCATTGTGGTCGACTGAGTATCACCCCCAGGATGGAAGCAGCCCCAGGCGGCGATCCCCTTACAGACCCAGTGGTGCTACACCCCCCTTCAGCTCCAGACAGAGTCCGTTATAATCATTCCAGTGATAGCTCAACAAATTTCTAGGTTTTCTAATTTTCCATCCTGTATATGTCTTTGATGATTGAGTGATGAACAGTATTGATGTGAACAATATTTTACAGAGAGAAAGAGAGAGAGGTGGGAGAGAGAAAGAGAGAAATTGTGCTTTTCATTTCTTAATATCAGGAGTTTGAGCATTCTGTGCATAATAGTGTTTATTAGACAGCTGGTCTGAAAGAGTGAAGACAAGCATGGTGTCAACAAGAGTGTTAGAATAGTGATTGTATGACTGTCGCTCATGATGTGTTCAGTGTCTTGATTGTATGACTGTCGCTCATGAGGTGTTCAGTGTTCTGATTGTATGGTGTGTTCAGTGTTCTGATTGTATGACTGTCACTCATGAGGTGTTCAGTGTCCTGATTGTATGACTGTCGCTCATGAGGTGTTCAGTGTCTGTGCGAGAGATGTGTTATATTTTGTTGTGTTTTTTTTGGTGTATACACTTGTTTGTTGTGAATTATTGATTTTCATATATATGTACATGTGTTCCTGGCATTTCATTTCTATCATGCATATCATGAAAAGTAGAGATTATCAAAATGATACAATTACTCCTGTGAATTAATGTTAAAGTTGCAATACATGAATATACTTACAAAGTCATTTTTTAACAAACATAAACTGTGTTCTGAATTTGAACATTAAGAATGATAAATGTACTGTCATCATGGGTGTACAATTTTTGTGTATTTATTGGGTGCGGTACTACCTCATCCCAAGAATCAATGATCTCAATGAAATACAGTTTGTGTAGCGTTTCCACATTTAGAAACCATATTCATAAATTTTGGTGATCCATGAAAGTTGTCCCCTGTGAGAAGGAAACTGTTATCTTATTATTACAAGGATGTCATTGCATGTCCAATGCCTGAAGGTCTACTGAATTTATCTGTTTCGTCTCTGAGATTCGATGATGGCTTAATTTGAAACAAATTTTCTATGCAGTGATCGTGAGTAACTTATGAACATCTGTACAAAAAATTCAGTCTTTGTTCTAAAGTTTATTTACATAGATTTGTCACAAAATCATGACTTGTTCATTTTGAATAAAAAAACAAAATATTTGTACTGATTTTTCTTGAATGAAGAATTGAGATGTCTACACCAGCAAGCATTCTGAGAAGCCTTGCTGGCTCCTGAGTCTCGGAAAATATTTTAAATCGGATGTTTTTATGAATTCAGTAGTAAATTACCAAAATTAAAATTATAGGCTGGAACTCCCCCACCCACGATCGTGGTCCCCCTGATCTAAAATTCTGTATCCGCACATGGAAGTGTCACTCAGACGAATTCATTTGAAAGTTACAAAGCAAGTTTCTTTCTAACTTCTCCAAGCATAAGGAAAACGAGTTAGGACAGACGACGTACAGAGGAAATCTATTGTACGCACCCGACTTGTACTAGGATAGACAGACTTATAAAGGAAATCTATCGTACGTGCCTGACTTGTACTAGGACAGACAGACTTATAGAGGAAATCTATTGTACGCACCTGACTTGTACTAGGACAGACAGACTTATAGAGGAAATCTATTGTACGCACCTGACTTGTACTAGGACAGACAGACTTATAGAGGAAATCTATTGTACACACCTGATTTGTACTAGGACAGACAGACTTATAGAGGAAATCTATTGTACGTGCCTGATTTGTACTAGGACAGACAGACTTATAGAGGAAATCTATTGAACGTGCCTGGCTTGTACTAGGATAGACAGGAAATCTATCATGCGTGCCTGACTTGTACTAGGACAGACAGACTTATAGAGGAAATCTATTGTCTGCACATGACTTGTACTAGGACTTCACTTCACTTAGCCCTTTGCTCCTCTAGGGAGCATAGGCCATTGACGAACTCCCTCCATCTGACTCTGGCGCTAATCTTTCTGCTGAGTCCCAGGTGTAGCCTTGCTCTTTTAATTCTGCCTCCGTAACTCTGCGCCAGCTGCTCCTTGGTCTTCCTCTTTCTTTTTCCTTGGGGGTTCCATTTGAGGGCTTGTTTTGTGATGCTGCTTGGTGGTTTTCGCAGTGTGTGTCCAATCCATGACCATTTGCTTTTTTTGATTTGGATAGATTTGCTCTTTTCCAAAGATCCTCGTTTCTTACTTTATCAAACCATCTGATGTTCATTATTCTGCGCAGGCAGTAATTGATGAATCTTTGAATTTTTGAAATCGTGGCATTTGTCGTTCTCCATGTTTCTGCCCCATACAGAAGCACACTTTACATTTGATTTTAGTGTTTCTCGAGATGTTCTTTGCATTCCATACTTTCCCCAGAATGTTGAAGATGACCCTAGCCTTGTTTATTCTGGTCTTAACATCAGCATCAGTACCTCCATTCACACTCACAATGCTTCCTAGGTAAGTAAACTCCTCAACTTCTTCCTGGATGGTATCCCTTATTTTAATACTAATAGGCTGTTTACTCTGCATTAATTTTCATAATTTTTGTCTTACTTTCATTAGGTTTCAATCCTAGTTTAACTGATGTTGCTGCTAGGAGGGATGTTTTGTCTTGCATTTGTTGTTGGGTACTGGAGATGAGGGCAATGTCATCAGCAAAATCCAGGTTATCCGGTTATTGTCCATTGGATTCCATTTCTTTTCCCTTCAGTTGTTTCTCTCATGATAAAGTCAATTGCCAGGAGGAAGAGAAAAGGAGATAGCAAACAACCTTGCTTGACTCCAGTTTTGAGATCAAAACTTTCTGTAAGTTGACCTTCATGTATAACTACATTTCATGTTATAGGAGTTCCTGATGATGTTAATGAACTTTTGTGGTGTGCCATTAGATTCCATAAAACTTCTCTATCTAAACTGTCAAAAGCTTTCTCGAAGTCTACAAAGTTGAGAAATGGGGATGTGTTCCATTCTAGAGATTGTTCTATGATTATTCTCAGTGTTGCTATTTGGTCCGTGCATGATCGATCTTTTCTGAAGCCTGCTTGTTGGTCTCTGAGCTTCTCGTGTATGGCCTTCAAGAGTCTTGTTAGGATGATTCTGTTTAGCACTTTTGCAACTACTGATAGTAGTGCAATGCCTCTGTAGTTTTTGCATTCTTTAAGATTTCCTTTCTTGGGCAGCTTAATTAGATGGCCGCTGTTCCAGTTTTGAGGCATTTCCTCGTCTTTCCATACGCTGTTGAAGATCTTGTGAAGGATATTTGCTGTAAGATCTGGATTTGCTTTTAGAGCTTCTGGGGGAATGTTGTCTGGGCCAGAAGATTTGGCTGATTTTATCTTTTTAATTGCCTGTTTTATTTCAATTTTGGATGGAGGGTGAAGGTTGACTTTAAGTTCGTCTTTGGCTTTGTTAATATCTGGTGTTATGTCAGGCGGTGGTCTGTTTAGAAGTTCTTTAAAATGTTCTGCCCATCTTGCTAACTGTTCCTCTGTTGTGGTTAGAACTTATCCATTTTTGTCTTTAATCTGTTGGCTTGTTTGAAATCTATTGTATGCACCTGACTTATACTAGGACAGACTTATAGAGGAAATCTATCATATGCGCATGACTTGTACAAGGACAGACAGAGTAATTCTATTGTAAGCACCTGGCTTGTACTAGACAGACAGACTTTATAGAGGAAATCTATCGTATGTGCCTGACTTGTATTAGGACAGACAGAGGAAATATATCGTGCGCGCCCGACTTGTATTAGGACAGACAGAGGAAATATATCGTGCGCGCCTGACTTGTATTAGGTCAGACAGAGGAAATATATCGTGCGCGCCTGTCTTGTACTAGGACAGACAGAGAATATATATTGTACTCGCATGACTTGTACTAGGACAGAGGAAATCTATTGTATGCACCTGACTTGTACTAAGACAGACTTAATAGAGGAAATCTATCGTACGCGCCTGGCTTGTACTAGGTCAGATAGAGAAAATCTATTGTGCACGGCTGGCTTGTATTAGGACAGACAGAGGAAATCTATCGTGCGCGCCTGACTTGTATTAGGACAGACAGAGGAAATCTATTGTACGCGCCTGACTTGTACTAGGACAGACAGAGGAAATCTATCGTGTGCGCCTGACTTGTATTAGGACAGAGGAAATCTATCGTACGCGCCTGACTTGTAATAGGACAGACAGAGGAAATCTATCGTGCGCGCCTGACTTGTATTAGGACAGACAGAGGAAATCTATCGTGCGCGCCTGACTTGTACTAGGACAGACAGAGGAAATATATTGTATGCGCCTGACTTGTATTAGGACAGACAGAGGACATCTATCGTACGCGCCTGACTTGTATTAGGACAGACAGAGGAAATCTATCGTGTTCACCTGCCTTGTATTAGGACAGACAGAGGAAATCTATTGTATGCGCCTGATTTGTACTAGGACAGACAGAGGAAATATATCGTGTGCGCCTGACTTGTATTAGGACAGAGGAAATCTATCGTACGCGCCTGACTTGTAATAGGACAGACAGAGGAAATCTATCGTGCACGCCTGACTTGTATTAGGACAGACAGAGGAAATCTATCGTGCGCGCCTGACTTGTACTAGGACAGACAGAGGAAATATATTGTATGCGCCTGACTTTTACTAGGACAGACAGACTTATAGAGAAAATCTATCGTACGCGCCTGACTTGTAATAGGACAGACAGAGGAAATCTATCGTACGCACCTGACTTGTAATAGGACAGACAGAGGAAATCTATCGTGCGCGCCTGACTTGTATTAGGACAGACAGAGGAAATATATTGTATGCGCCTGACTTTTACTAGGACAGGCAGACTTATAGAGAAAATCTATCGTACGCGCCTGACTTGTAATAGGACAGACAGAGGAAATCTATCGTACGCGCCTGACTTGTAATAGGACAGACAGAGGAAATCTATCGTGCGCACCTGACTTGTATTAGGACAGACAGAGGAAATCTATCGTGCGCGCCTGACTTGTACTAGGACAGACAGAGGAAATATATTGTATGCGCCTGACTTTTACTAGGACAGACAGACTTATAGAGAAAATCTATCGTACGCGCCTGACTTGTAATAGGACAGACAGAGGAAATCTATCGTACGCGCCTGACTTGTAATAGGACAGACAGAGGAAATCTATCGTGCGCACCTGACTTGTATTAGGACAGACAGAGGAAATATATCGTGCGCGCCTGACTTGTACTAGGACAGACAGAGGAAATATATTGTATGCGCCTGACTTTTACTAGGACAGACAGACTTATAGAGAAAATCTATCGTACGCGTCTGGCTTGTACTAGTACAGACAGACTTTATAAATAGAGGAAATCTGTCGTGTGCACCTGGCTTGTACTAGTACAGACAGACTTTATAAATAGAGGAAATCTGTCGTGTGCACCTGGCTTGTACTAGTACAGACAGACTTTATAAATAGAGGAAATCTGTCGTGTGCACCTGGCTTGATTTGTGCACCAGTTGTAATACTTGTGATGACAACAGAGAAAACTTTTCAACTTTCCGTTTTAATTAAAAGCAGCATACTTGGACCTGGTTTCAGAATTTGAAATGGTTCTTTTAAAATTACACCATTAAGTTAGAAGAGTTGGTTAAACATTTACTGTCTACTGCTCAATCAATAGAATAGTGAACACTACATTTTGAATTTATAAGATGGGTGTACCTAATCGAACTTTCAATTTATCGATTTTGAATATCGAATTGATAGTTATGTGAACAGAAATGAGATTTCAATACAAGGCACATAGTTCAATACAAGGCACATGGTTTTTAGGTTATAAATATTTTATTCAATACATAACAGGGTTGCACAGCAGGCTATATAAGCGTATCAAACGTCCTCTCCAAGTATACAAGGTATATTTATAAAGTTATGCAATGCGTGTAAATGCCTATGGACATCAAATTGGAAACGAGCACGGAATCGCTTCTATCGAAAATGTATAAAACCAAAGTCACTGTCTGGCTTTTAACACACTGTTACTAGGAAAAGAGTAATATTCAGAACAAGTTTAATTGATGCGCCGATCACATTTTTCAAAAATAACTTTAAAATTATGTATATTAATATTCATTAGAGATGGATTGTATGTTGATATTCTTTCGTATTACATATATATATACAATAAGTCTCCACGTGTATGACACGATGTACAGTTCTTATACTTATATAATAAGTATAAAATTTCATTTTCAATTGATTATAATTGTTCAATATTGCAAGGATTTATTCAAATTACAGTGTTATCTATTTTTAGTATTTGTCATTGATAAATAGTTCAATCGCTGAGAGACGTGGCACTCAATAACACGGGTACGTCTGTATATGCATATCGAATCATAATGTATTGATTTGCTTTAAGTTGTTCTTTTAATTTTAGAATTTTGAAAGTCCTGAAGCTATTTCAAAACTTGAAATCAGCTCTATATTTAAAGACAGGCGATTTTCAGAGAACATGAACTATTAAAATGAATAACAGTCGTATTTTGTAAGGTTTTTCTTTTAAAGAAAATGAAAACGTCCTTGATTTTTAGTAGGAATTAAGTCAATTACAATCGTTATATTTATCTTTAATATAATCATCTATTACAATCATTATATCTATCTTTTGATATAATCATCTATTACAGTCGTTAGATTTATCTAATCATCTATTACAATCGTCATATTTATCTTTAATATAATCATCTATTACAATCGTCATATTTATCTTTAATATAATCATCTATTACAATCGTCATATTTATCTTTAATATAATCATCTATTACAATCGTTATATTTATCTAACCATCTATTACAATCGTTATATTTATCTAATCATCTATTACAATCGTTATATTTATCTAATCATCTATTGCAATCGTTATATTTATCGTTTGACACGTCTCATCTATTACAATCATTATATTTATCTAATCATCTATTACAATCGTTATATTTATCTAATCATCTATTACAATCGTTATATTTATCTAATCATCTATTACAATCGTTATATTTATCTAATCATCTATTACAATCGTTATATTTATCTAATCATCTATTACAATCGTTATATTTATCGTTTGACATGTCTCATCTATTACAATCGTTATATTTATCTAATCATCTATTACAATCGTTATATTTATCGTTTGATATGTCTCATCTATTACAATCGTTATATTTATCGTTTGATATGTCTCATCTATCATACGTTATGCCACATATAAAATGCCACATATAAAATCACTACGAAATACTTTGCGTATATTGTAGTTAACACACATACACAACTTGTAAACTAAATTCTTATATATATATATATATATATATATATATATATATATATATACGTAAAATTGATTTTTCAATTTTTCAAAAGATTCTTAAATGTACATTTTTTTTTTTTTACGTATGTACCAGGTCGTAAGGACTTTTTTTTACTTATCGAGATTTCATAGGTTCTTGTTTTAACGGGTTATTTTACAATGAAATATCGAACTTTTTTTAGACGAACAAATAACTTGCATGATTAATTACATTTCGGAAATGTAGACCAGACGTTTTCACAAAATCGGTATGGCATTATCAAATATTGCAAAAGACTTATATTTACTTTATGTAAATTCTGAGGGTGGTCATTACGCGCACATTCAAAACAATCGGTGTCTTTTAATTTTAGATTTTAAAATTCCTAAAGCTATTTCAAGAAGTTCCAAATCATAGCGCTATTTAAAGACATGCGATTTTCAGAAAACATAGATGTCCTTCTATTGAAAATTAATACTTGAATAGATTTTTTCCCTACAAGGATATAGATCTTCTACACACTGTACGACATCACCAGAAAATCTAGCTTGTACGGAAAGGGTGTGGTAAGAAAGTTTGTAGGCGTTATAGGCGGATTCGTATTTTGCAGGGGTGGGGTGGTGGGGGGGGGGGGGTCTGAACGACCTGCATTTATCATACAACCCCTCCCCCACCCCACCCCCCCAAAAAAAACTGAAAAAGAGAAAACAGCGAAATTATTACTATTGATGGTAAATTTTTGCTGTAAATGTATAATCACGGCGTTTAACGGAGAGAGAGAGAGAGAGAGAGAGAGAGAGAGAGAGAGAGAGAGAGAGAGAGAATTTTACTTCACTTGCTGTAACACTAGTATACTTTAATACAAATTCTTTTTGTAATATACTTGTAAATGTGTCATGTTCATACTCTTCAATGGAAGGAAATAAAGTATTAATTAATTAATAAAAACAGTATAGGTAGGGATGACAATGCATTTCTTGAATTGGTTTCGGTATCTTTACTCAGAAACAGCAAAATATACAATCAGGTTTAGTTTGAATATCACATCATGGGTTTAAACGGTTTGCGTTTAATAATTTTCTGAAATTAAAATAGAGGGGAATTTTATGTACATATAGATAGAAATATATTATATAAATATCTACGTGAACCAAGAGATGCACGTGAGCGTGTCACATGAACCGTCTTAGTGATCCTGTTAACTGCCATACCCTTATTGTGAATCCAAATAAAGATGTACAGGAAATTCTATTGACGCATGCGTCAAATTCGGCCGCTACGTCTATTTTATGTCGGTTGACTACTATGGTAGAATTAGACAAAACACGTATTAAAGAATAAGAAAGGTCATTTATTCAATAGATAAATGACAAAGTAATAAGCCAAATAACAATGGTAAATCACAACTAAAAATTGGGACAGTAGATAAAAAATAAGGTCAAATTTGACAACGTCAATAAACAGTACTATGCAATATGACTAATAAATACATAGATATGGTTTGACTAGTATAGTGCAAAGTAGCAAAAACAAACAACTGATATGCACACAAGTATGTCCCTGAGTCATTGCTGTGTCATCTACAGATAAAAGTGAACAAACATATGTACAATATATGGTCGAGTCGTTGCTGTGACAAAACTTAATACAAAATATACAGGTAAAGGTGAACAAAACACCTATATGTACACAAAAAACATACAAGATGGGGTGTCATAGGCCACCGCAACAAGACAGCATAGTGAAAACAAAATAGAACCTAAAAACCTGGCTTGTTGCCGCCGCAGTACAAGGTGGGTAAAACATTGAAGACCAAGGATGAGGACATGTACATGTAATGGTCTAAGACGTGATAGATCAGGGATACAAATTACCTAGAGCCCCTATCTCTAGGAACAGAAGGATTAGCTAGAGCCCCTGTTTCTAGGAAACAGCAATATTACCTAGAGCCCATGTCTCTAGCAACAGAAGGATTAGCTAGAGCCCCTGTCTCTAAGAAACAGCAATATTACCTAGAGCCCATGTCTCTAGCAACAGAAGGATTAGCTAGAGCCCCTGTCTCTAAGAAACAGCAATATTACCTAGAGCCCATGTCTCTAGCAACAGAAGGATTAGCTACAGCCCCTGTCTCTAGCAACAGAAGGATTAGCTACAGCCCCTGTCTCTAGCAACAGAAGGATTAGCTAGAGCTCCTGTCTCTAGGTAACGGGTGTTTTACAGGCTGGAGCTCCTGTCTCTAGGTAACGGGTGTTTTACAGGCTGGAGCTCCTGTCTCTAGGTAACGGGTGTATTACAGGCTGGAGCTCTTGCCTGAAGAGACAGATATATCACTTGAGAACCAAGCACAGCGCATATAAGCAACATACTGTTAGCCCAAGGTAATGGAGGGGATACGAATATACTTTTTAAAAGCATCAGAGTTCGAACGGCCCATCTTTTGAATTTGAACTTCTGTGTAACCCGTGGCAGCTATTCTAAAGCTATGAGCCTGATACCGTACCAGGTCTAACTTATACAAATGAAGGGCAGCACAAGCTTAGTCGTAAAATAATGCCGTAAAACAGGTGAATCATCCATAAAGGAAAAAAAGAGGGGACCCTGGGGAAGAATGTTTTCTGATAGAGATATAGTCGAACAGGGTTTTTTAGGGGCAAAGTAAGGAATTGGAACGATTTTGCTGTAAATGGATATAGTAGAAGACTTGGAATGATGGAAATGAGGAAGGCTAGTGTCGATAAAGCCGCGATTGTTAGCGTCAATTCCACTAGCTATATTTCCGAAAAGGAGATAAGGAGATTTTTAATTGTGGGTTTTAGTAATTTCCCGTACTCTCAAAAAGGCACAGAAGGCTAATACAATCATAGCGTGAAGCATAGTTTTTGAATAGATGGAATTAGTAGTAGAAGGCAAGGCCTGTACCAAACCAAGAATAACCGGGGTAATGGGAAGCCTTGGATCACAAGTTGGTTTGGCATTTTTGAAACCTTGGATCATTTTCGTGATTAAAACATGCTGTGTTAAGTCTTCACTGGCGCAAAGCTGAGGGCAGATAAGGTAGTGCGAGTCGTGGATACAGCTAAATTCATCTGATAGCAATGAAACTAACAAGATGTGTTAAGAGAGGTGGAAAGAGAGGGGCATTGTGAGCATAAACTTGCATTATGAAAGATTTTTAAGACCGTAAAGCAGACTTGTGGGCTGTTATAATAGCTGGCGATAATGAATCAAACAGCAAGAACTGGAACGCCCTAGTCAGAGAGTTATCAGGGTGGGATCCACAGCGGTACATTCCTGGTCCATATATGGAAATCGTGCTTTGAACTTTTGAATCTGCAATCTTGAAAGTAAATCGGCTTCTATTTTAGTGATACTCTGAATATGTTGGGCCTTGAAGAAAATGCTATGCTTCAAGGAAAGTACCTTAAGTCTCCGCATAAGCTGCATAAAAAAGGATCTCGTTAGGAATTTTTGTTGATAACGTGTACTACCCCTATGTTGTCAGAATGTAAAATTACTGTGCTGTTACTTAACAGGCTACCCCATAGGTCAAATGCAAAGACAATAAGTAGAGACTGCCGAACTGATATGTGGTAGCTAATCCAATCCCTAGCGAAAGGACCATAGAACCATTTACGACCAACCTATGTTACTTGCATCGGTAAACAGGTGCAATGACGAAGATGTGTGTTGAACCCCAGAAGGGAAGAAACCTTTACCATTGAAATGTTTCAAGGAAACTGCCCATGCCTGCAAATCTGCGCGTGCTTCTTTATCAAGACGCCTATGATGACCAGGATTCCTCTGAAGACCCCGAGTAAGGTCAATAATTCGTCTAAGACACGCCCGACCCAAAAATGTTAGAGGCATGAGAGGTTTCCATTAAACGTGACGTACATGTGTACTCTATAAAGCAAGATCTTTTACAAACCTTCATAATTTTATGTCGAAGTTTAAGTTTTCCCTGCAGATCACTTATTTACTATAGTTCAATCTAAGAGATTAATTGCACATGTAAATATGCACATTTTTGAATAGGTAATATCCCCTTTGCAATTAGTGTTCAGAGAAATAACGATACATATCACTCCTTAGTGTAATAATTATATTTTAAAAATATACCTGTATTTGCATTTCTACTAGGTGTAGTCAGTCCACTCATTTTATGGAGTGCCATACCACCTTCCAATCTCGACTGGGAGACGGCGATTTGTAGACAACAAATATTTTTCAAGTCCAAAATTTGTTTTTGAAAATGCGATATATCTTACCCTTAGACGAATTATTTATATCACTTTTCCATTTTTGTATATATACTTATCTTAAAATTAGACATTGCTCAATGGTATAATTCAACCGTTTTTGAAATGTTAATAAAGGCCTGCTTATTCCCAACAAACATGATTATTGAGGTTTAAAAAAACCCCAAACATTTTTGTAGATAGTCCTTTTGAGCAAAATTACAATTTTAGTTTTATTTACATTGACATTCAGTTTCCATTGTATGCAGAAAAATGGAACAAAAACATAAATAAAATTCAAAACACAATTTGTGCATTGCATTAGCCCTCTGAAATAAGTGACAAAGTTAGGTTAAAAGCAATACCAATATAGCATGTGATTAAACAGAGGCATCCACTATATTTCCATATCTGATGACAAAAACAAAATTATAATATTTTGCTGACAGCCCACCGTAGTTATTAGACGCCGACTATTTATTAATATAATAATGACACTCACTTGTAATTCATATTCATCAAACATAACAGTGTATACATTGTGCAAGATTTATCTTCACATAATTATTCTCGAATATTCAATGGAGAAAAAAAATTATGTAATATACGAAGCCTAGGGAAAAAACAGAGATGAAACCCCTTGAATTTTGGGACCAAAAAACTCTGAAAACTGGGCATCTTTTACATGTATTACTGCAAATCCTATTTCAACACATTTTCATTATATTGAAAATAAGAAAAACTGGAGTTCACAGCTCGAAAGGCGGCTGGAGAATGACCACCTGAGACACACAATCGAACACTATGCATCGCAAGCATTTTCATTGGCTGAAAATTATCAGCCCACGAATAACATACATCACATGACTAAAAACCCGTTCATACAATATTTTTTCCGCTATTCTTCGAAACGCGGAAAAAATGTATTACCTTAACTTTAGAGAAATTTCATTCGAGTACTATACAATAATATTTATGCAGAACACAATCTTTTCAAATGTACATAGCATGCTTGCAAATAACAAATATAGAACTGAAATGGCGGGAAACCTTTAATGTTGAAGACATTGATTAATGTATACTTTCATACCAAAATGATAATGATGATATTAAAATACCGGTAAATAAATACTAAACATTTTAAAATAAGAAATAAATAAAAAGGAATAAAAGCAAAGGGTAAAAATGCATATTTAGAAAATGTAAGTAAAAGAAAATACTGCGTATGATAAAGAGACCATAAAATCTAAGTACTGAAAGTACATGTCAGTTCGACGTATGATAAAGAGACCATAAAATCTATAAAATCTAAGTACTGAAAGTACATGTCAGTTCGACGTGTGATAAAGAAACCATAAAATCTAAGTACTGAAAGTACATGTCAGTTCGACGTATGATAAAGAGACCATAAAATCTATAAAATCTAAATACTGAAAGTACATGTCAGTTCGAACATGAATCGTACCAGTACAGGTTCCGTATACCGATACCAATTACAATACGTCACCAAACACGTTAAAAAGGCGTGCTCGGGTTTACATTATGTTGTGGTGTACTTGGTCGAGAAATGGTTCAAATTCTCAATGTATTCTGCAATACATTCGGGCACACGCTGCCTCTAAATAAACCGCTTCCAAATTTAGACTTTAAATTTCCCGAGACTGCATGTATTTCAGGAGACTCCGCAATCAGAGATATTTAAAACCTGGTCATCAAAGGAATATACTGAAACGAAGAAGAGAACACTCACGACAAAAGTTCCTTGTATATTTCTGGAACGTGATGCAATTTCTTCTCAACTAAATATTACCTTGAAATAGTTGAAGGTTAACTAGTGCGACAAAGAGTGGCACACTTTCACAAATCCATATAGATTTAGTAAAAGTCGTAGATAAGTGGCGAAGCACTATATGTATGTGATTCCTCCGCACTGTCCGCTGTACCCTATCCCTCACCAGGAAGAAGCTGTCCTCCAGATGTGGTACGTGCTTATAATCCATGTACACACTCACAATGAGATACTGATGTACAATACATATACTACAAGAAGTACAATCATATTTTATTCATCAGAAGATAGAAGGCTTGTCATTTGTCAGGCTTGCTTTGATACACAGAGTCGCTATGGCAAGTAGTATACTTGTTTGTTAAAAAATACATTAAATCACCTACACATATTTGACTCTGACAGCTCACTTCCCAATTTTTTTTTTTATTTCAATCTGAAACTCCCTAGCTTTTGTCTCTGTATAATTATTAAGCTTGTCACCTTATCAATGTTAAAGTTAATTGACTCACACCCTGTTCATGGGAACTTTGTAAATTTGAACTATATAGAGTACTGTAAGCAAATATTTAGTCAGTTTTCCAACAAGTTTTCAATGGGACACTCATAAATTGATGGAAATTATTTAATTGTGTTCAATTTTTGAGTGTAACAATCCACACACACACCATCGAGTTGACCAGTTAATATACCCCCCCCCCCCACACACACACCATCGAACTGACCAGTTCTGTCGGTGATACTGTACAGAGTTTTTAAATTATCTTGAATGGTATGTGAATGGAACTGCACACCAGTACTTTAGATGTCAAAATTGAAAACAGAAGTAAGTACACCAAAACTATTAATCTATAAACTACGGTTACGTAAGCAAAACTTGGTTTATCAAAATTACGTGTATCATAAAAATATACTATTCCCTTATTTCTGGTTTGGAATGGTTTTCCAGAAACGCTGACGAATTCCCATTGATTCCGTTCAACCGGGTGTATCAGACACGCATATGACCCGACTGTATATATACCCCGGAATTCGTGTGAAGCTTACAGAACGGCCAAAGAGCATAAGCAGGTAAGTCAATTTCAATATATATATATATATATATATATATATATATATTTTTTAACTGGTATTTCGCCACTTTAATAATGTAATAGATAATTAGATGATTTATTTTTATTTTTTTGTAAACAATCTCTATATCATAATACATATAAAACTATACATGGTATAGGTCATGTAGGGGTGCAGGCATGTTCTAAGAGATTAGAAAAGAAAGATTATAATCTACATGTTCCACTGGGCTTCAAATTTCTCGTTATAACTATTTTTGTAAAATATGAATTGTTGTGTTTTATAAACGAATTTAAAGTAGGACATTGCAAAACGAATGTTTAATGATTTCTCAGTACATCTAGTATCACATCCAATAGATATGGGTGTTTTGTATACACATGTTTTCATCATGAGTACCTAAAATAAAAATATTGTTTGGTAAAAACTATTTTAAATTCATTTTAACTTCTAAGTAAAGTTCACACTCCTCTAGAAATGATTGAACTTAATCACATTCCCATAGAATTTGTTCTTTGAAAGTTTATATTTTCAGTATTGAATAGAAAGGAAATTGTTGATAAAATTTAGTTAATCATTCTCTATCATCAGAGTTTGCAATTTTTAGTTATTTTGAAAGGTA
The DNA here is from genome assembly GCF_947568905.1 of Ostrea edulis. Classification (NCBI taxonomy): domain Eukaryota; kingdom Metazoa; phylum Mollusca; class Bivalvia; order Ostreida; family Ostreidae; genus Ostrea; species Ostrea edulis. The sequence continues at coordinate 8,841,343 of NC_079169.1, forward strand.
GTATGTGAATAATTTTCCGTATTCTGGTACATGTCTCTATCTCTAAATCTTCATTTTATTGTACCTGTTGTCACTTAAGGTAGCTCCACCTTCATGTAGATTATCAAAATTAACGTTTCAAGGTAGATAAACTGTAATGATTTCCATTGGATATAGGTAAATTTAGTAAATAGCCATAGAAACTATATTTGTTTCTATGAAACAACCTTTGAACCTTTGAAAGATGTCAGACATACAAAAACAGAAGTTTGTATCAACATCAGAAATTGCACATTTGTATAAAAAATGATAAAAATACCCGTACATTAAAACTGGTTATAATGACAAAATTTGATTTTCAGTAGTTTCTGAAAACTGATTCTTTATAAGTGTATATAAATTATCTGTGGATATCAAGGAAGTCATTGTATATTAGACATACCATAGAGAAATACCAACATAGGAGTTATTGCCCTTGATGACATTTTTTCAATGATATCAAATAATTTACCAAACATTTTTTATCATACCCAGTGAGTAGAATATCTCCAAAAAACATTTCTATCATACACAAATTTTATTGTCATACACATTGACATAAAGAGTTTGCAGAAATCTATAGTATGACATGAGGATGGAGCTACGTGTAACTTACGAGTTTTTGTTTAAAATTTCGTGAAAAAAAATAAAGTTTTTGTTTGTGTGTTTGTTGTTGATTTTTTTTTATTTTTTTTTTTACACTTTAATGTATTGTAAATGTTTGTTCTACTTACTGGATTTGGTAACCCTTTTAAAGTTACTCTCCGCCTCCTACTTTTTAAATCATGAATAATACTTGTAAAAATCAATCACGTTAATCTTCACACCAGGATAAAACAGAAAAAGTACCATCTTCCTCAATAATATCATTTATATGTCTGATTTGTTGTCTGTTAAATGTTTATCAACATTTTCCCAATAATGTGGATCACAGGTTTGTAAACGAAAGGTGCATCTGCAATAACATCAGAGTTTGTACAGTGATTTAGAATAGATTTGATTTTTACTAACTCTGGATCATAATTTAATTTAGACATATGAATTTAGTGGTTCTCCACTTTTTACTTTTATTACTGTATCTTTTTGAATCCATGCCGTTTGAGATTTTGTGTAATTGATACATATAAACAAGATGTAGAGTTTCTGAAAGACTTTGTTTATTACCATCAATTTTAAATAAGTCGTCAGCAAGTTGAGAGTTTTTCAACCTTACCAACAGTTACGCCTGTAATATTTTTCTTATTTTTATTGCCAAAATTCTTCAACTCATGAAAATAAAATCATAAAAAAGATACGGAGATAGAGGATCCCCTTGTATACAACCTCTGGATATTTTTTTTTAAAGATAGGTTGCCACCTTGGTAAATATTGATGTTGATGAGGACCAAAATTGTAGAAGTCTTATAGTCTTTTGTATAAAATTTTATGATAAGTAACAACGGCCTTCTGGAAATCAATAAGTAATAAAAGAGCGGGGGTATCTTCTTTTTCAGAGTAATGCATACTGTCATCTATTGATATCTTGAGTTTTCCAATGTACTGGAAATGAATCCTGTTTGATCTGGGGGGGGGGGGTTCTTCTCTAAATACATTTTTTTTTAATATTTAGCTGCAATACATCGGAAAGCAATTTATAGACCATATTTAGCAATGATTAGATGGTTTTGACGAAATTTTAATTCCTATTTTCAAATGTTAATCATTATCAAAGACATTATAAAATGCATGAAAGTTTGGGAAAGACCCATTTATATAGGTATAATATTATCAATCTGTTTCTTTTCTGACGCATACTTTGCATGACGATGTCAAATTTCATCTTTGTGTTTTTCATTTCTGTGCATAAAAGTTATGATTATTTTCAGCTCAAGTATCTCGTTGAAATATTCTTGGAAACTGAAAGCATAAACTACCATGGCAGATCTTACAGACATAGAAAGCATCACCAAAGATTACTCATGGAATAAGTTTTTGGAGATCGTCGAAAATAAAAGCAAATATAAGTATAAGGATGTTCGAGTCGACATAGATTGGACAAGGACCAAATTTGTGGCATCGGACCCAAATTTCAACAGCATTGGCAATGGACACGTTAGTGGAAAACCCATGAAAGGAAAAATTCCTCCACAGCTGATCGAAATCCCAAAAGCTCAAGAGATTTACAGGTCTGTCTACGTCAACAGAACAGAGGGGGAGCAGGAGCATTCTATCTCCATGCAAAGAAGCACCAAGAGCATCTGCAAAGCTTACGTCAACAAAGGATACACTAAAGGAATCAACGTAGGACTCAAACTGGCCGTGCCGGGAGAGGTCGCAAATGCCACAGCCAATTTTGGATACTCTGTGAACGTCACAGACAATTCTGAAGAGTCCACAGAGCAGACAATGACCTGGGGATCCGACTGTAAGGTCAAGGTTCCTAGAAATAAACAGGTGTCCGCCAAAATATCCATCACCGAGAAGGAGTACAACGCATCCTTCCAGATGAAGACAACCATTTACGGAACGGTGCATATAGCAATCCACAGCAGACTCGACGACAAGTTCTTATTTTCTTTGGACGCACCGTTCGTAGAAATTATGAGATGGTACTGCCATAAAGAATGGGCATTTAGAGACTGCACTATCAAAGATAAGGAGGTAGATTGGGACGTCAGCGGAAATTGCTACTTCAGATTTGGTGTGGAGCAAACAGTGGAAATTCAGCCATCTCTGTAGAAATAAACAATGTTTTGTGATGTTTGTTATAGACAAAACACACCACTAGTTGTATTTAGAATTTGTTGATCACACATTTTCATATGTACTATACCCATGATGCATTCCTTGAGATTTATTAACAACTTGATTTCATATTTTAATCCCAGAAGTATATGAAATTAAAAGAAACTTTATATGAAACTTGTATATGTACACATTTCAGTGTCAAAATTTGTACCATGTTTGTCTTTATAAATATCATATGAAAATGATATATATATGATGTTGACATGCTTACAACATCCGTCCACACTATATTATTTACGTCCATCTTTGTGCAATTTCCATGCTTTTCATATGATTTTCCCCAAGACATGTTCGTATACATGTAGTAACAAAGTACACTTAAACAGAATGTGAAAAAATCTGCCCATTTTAAATACATTGCAAAATTTGTTTATTCAATCTGTGCATAATTACATAATTCATTCTTATATTCATGAGTAAACATACAAAATGCACGTAATATAATTAGCAAATCTATTTCACTGTAAATACCTGTATCTTACAACAATATGTATTTTTTTTTTCAATAAATGGATATTTTAAAAGTACACTTATAATCTTGTTTTCTTTTATGAAAGGTAAATATAACGAACAGTGATCAATCTCATAACTAAAATGTAGTTGTGCCATCATGGTTCCTGTACTCTCAGCGTTTTTGTGTGTAGAAAACTCCTGGAATGACTTCTTTCAAATTTGCCATCGATACAAGGAAATGATGAAAACCTTAACACTGCATTCGTGTATCCTTTACAGAGAGTGATGACAGAGCAAGAGGCCCATGGGCCACATCACTCACCTGAGCATCCTTCGTGTCCTGCTGTTCTTTAGAATATTGTTTACCATCTATATTTCCATGTAAAACTTGGATCCCCTATTGTGGCCCCACCGAGCCCCTAGAGCAATAATCTAAACAAATTTGAATATTCATTACCTGAGGATGTCTCATCTGTTTACATGACTAATTATAAACTACCTGTTCATAGGAAAAAGATTTCGATTAACTTTTTATCATAAAATCCCATGTAAACTTTGATACTTTATTGTGATTCCACATTATCCCCGAAAATAACGAATTAAAAAAACATATCTGCACTTCCTAAGGATTCTTGCATACTATTATGACCAATTATCACGACGTTTCCTACATATTCGCATATAAAACTTTGTCCCTCAATTATGACCACACTCTATACCCCCAGCCCTCACGATGTGATTTGTCAAAGCCCTATTATTCTTGAGAAGATATATCCCCATGTAAAACTTTAACCCCCTGGTCTCATCATACCCCTGGCCATGATTTGAACAATTTTGAATCTCGTACATGAAATTTCCACCTAAATTTCGTCTTTTCTGGTTAAGAGATTCTTTTGAATATTCTTAAAAGATGTCACTATAGTTTCACTATTTTTAATTATCTCCCCTTTGAAAAGGATGTGACCCATCACTTAAATGTTTTGAACTCCCTTTAATTGTTATGGCAAGTTTGTTTAAAATTTGTCCAGTGGATCTACAGAAGAAATCGAATATGTGCAAGCACACAGGCAAACGGACAGACGCGGGAAAAAAGGTGGTAAGAAAAGCTCAACAGGTGAGCAAATGACTAATCATGGTTCTGTTGTTCTGGAGACATTTTTCTAGTTTTCCCCATGTATTCTCATATAAAACTTTGTTCTCCACTTGTGACCCCATCCATCGTTCATGATTGGAGCTAACTTGAAACCACATTACATTAGGATGCTATTAGAACTGTTATTGAGAAGAAAATTCTAAAAGATTCTTCCCTATGTATCCCATTAAAAGGGCTTGATCCTTTGTTTGAAGAATTTTGAATCCGATTCATCCAAGGATGCTTTATGGCAAGTTTGGTTGAAATTGGCCCAGTGTTTCTGGGGAGAGGGGAAAAGCGGATGAGCGGAAAGAAGCAAGACGGACAAAAAGTTATCAGAAAAACACATTTAAACTCACAGCTCATGTCAGCTAAAAGAGAAATTAAAAATTAATTTCAGGTTTGTATATCATCAATTGTGTATTCTTCGTTGAGTGGTCACTTTGTTTTGAAACAAGCCTTACATACATGTATATCGTCATGTCTTACATATATCGAATATCTTACATACATCGTCGGATGTCTTATATATATATCATCGAACACCTTGCAAACATCGTCGCATGTCTTACATATGTCATCAAATATCTTGCATACATCGTCCCATGTCTTACATATACATCTATCATCGAATGTCTTACAGACATCTTCGCATGTCTTACATATGCCATCGAATATCTTCGTGTCTTGTAACAGTGTATACGAACGCATATAATTATCACATCACTGTTCTTCGGGAGTACTGTTCCCATAGTTTAGAACTACATTCTATGTCATATCAGCGCGGACGTACCCCGATGATAAGGAGCAGTGTGAGTTGTTTTCACTTCCGTTTTCCAAAAGTATGTTCTCACAAGTTCTACTTTCAAAATTTGACACGTAGTCCATATTGTTGGTCGCTTTGGAATTGTCAGTGCATTTGTGCACCTCGAAATTTTGTTTTCCATACGTCTGGTTCCTATCTGAGAAACTACAAAATCCGTCGTTGTCTCTCATTGTCTTCATCTCAATTTCACCATTGCTGGTAATAAAAGTCAAATCATTTAAACCAACATAGTCAGAGATCTGTGACTGTATAGAGTCCGACGTGTTAACGTCTGAAGTGATTGAGACGGAGTCCTGCGACTGTATAGCGTCGGACGTGTTAACGTCTGGTGTAATTGAGCGAGTACTTTCCGGTGTCGTCTGCGATCCTTGTGATGAATCGTCCAAGTCGATTACCAAAGCAGAAAAGTCCAGTTCCTGGTAATGATCAGGGCTCTCAACAACTACTTCTAGAGGAGACATTGTCGAACCGCTGATGATAGATACAGATAATGTTTGGGTATGTTGTTGAAGATCAGAAGACTCTCGTCTGTGAGCCTCGCTTTGATATCGAGTCAAGTGATCAGATTGAAAGTGTTCAACAGAAGTAACATGTTTCTGAAATTCAATGAAGGAAATACGCTCACACGACATGTTTCTATCATCATTAAAAAGAAGACAAACGGTTAATGGAGTTAACTATACAAATACATACCTTGAAGCATATTGTAGCCATTTTCCGGAATTTTTCTTTGAAAAGCCCTCTCCTATAAACAGTGGAAGAATACTTAGAAAGTGATTGTTCTTTGCACTAGCATTTGAAGAGCAAATATGCTTTTAATGACCAACCAAGTATGAATGCATACCATACGATGTGATCAAGGTTCAAGGCAAGGTTAAAATTCACATTTTTGTTAGAAAATGATTTGAGAAGTCTATAGTTAGTTTAGTGTTTTACGGCCCTATTCAAGAATGTTTTTACCTGAATAGGGATGCCATCATTTTTTTAAGTATTTAAAAATAATATACCACCAATGTGACTTTTACATGGTGCTTACAGACGTATCAACGAGGGTTCCTAATGGTGTCAAAGCTTGTGGTAACACAGGATCTCAGTTTCAAAACACTCATGGTATTCACTTTTAATCTGGGCGTTTGAGAAGGAATAATCAATGGACGACTTCAGTTTCCTGAGTTGCAATCAAACGGAGCGACTTCAGTTCGTATCCGAGTAAGTAGCCTAGGGTAGATATTCCAATTTCCTTCCTTACTCCCATGTATAATAGTCTAACCAAACGCATTCATCGTTTGAAAACTGAAACATGCGCAGTATCCTTGCAAGACCGACATGTTGCTATAATGTACGTAACAAGAATTGAAACTCTCTCCGTTCGATTGGAAATCAGGTAATCTGAGTTCGTACTCGGGTAGGTACCGACGTCGCCCACGGAGAGCGTTTCCACTCTTATGTGACATTTGAACTCTATCCAAGTTAGCCTGCCTTTCACGAGGGTTTTTTGATACATTATAGCAAGATGTCGGTCTTCAAAGGATACTGCACATGTGCCAGTTTTCCAACGATGGATGTGATTGTTTGGAGTATCATAGATGGGAGTATTTACCCTATTAACTCGGGTATGAACCGACGTCGCCCTATGTAAAATGTCTTAAGGTATCCGATCCATAATTCGCCTCTGTGAGATCGGCTGATCTCGGTGTAAATCGTACAACATCGGGAGTGTTTTAAGTTTGACGCGGCGTCGAGATAGAAATCTACAGCCAATCCACGAAATATCACATTGAATGGACAATCCATGGAATATCACATTGAATGGACAATCCATGGAATATCACATTGAATGGACAATCCACGGACTATCACATTGAATGGACAATCCACGGAATATCACATTGAATGGACATATGAGGAAATTTATACGACTATAAAGGCAGTATTAAAACAAGAAAAACCGTCCTTTCTTAATCAAAATCATACCGCTAACAACTGTTTCTCACATTATCACCAGTGTGAGATCGACTTTACCCATGTGAAACAGCCATGTGAGATTTTTCTTTCTCTCCTATCTACGTATGTAAGATACAGATATTCTATGAAAGAAAGGTATGTAAGATATTTCTATCTTTCATATCACGTGACGTTTATCTTACATATCCCGTGACGTCATAATCAATACACAACTAGCTTGCAACTTACCTCGCCTCGATTGACGAACACTAGCGTCTGCAAAGCTCTTGTACAAAAAATGACAGATTGTAATGTCCCTGATAATGTCCAGGTGTATGTGACCGGACACAAAAATACACATTCCTTGAACAATTACTGCACACTCAACAACATGCAACAGTCACAAATTCCTCATACACCTATGTCATCCGGTGTATTATGTCAGTTCACAGAAACCCAGCCCACACGGTCTATTACTTCTAGGCCTACCTCCACATTCACTCTGTCAACGTCTACTGTCCGTGTCTCAGGTGAAATAAGTGCCCTCAATGTCCACGGGACTCGAGTCCTTGCACGCGTGGAAAACTAAAGTCTAGCCATGCCCATATTCACTAACAAAAACCACTTGGAATCTCTCTTCACACACTCGTCATTAAATAACTGCTCAATTAATATCAATATTAATGCTCCTCTAAGAAAAAAAACGTGCAGTTGTGGATTCATATTCTGATTAGGTCTGTCAAAATGTTTCGCGCTGATGGACTGTCGAGTTACGTCACGCATCACCCTGATTATTGATTTATTCAAAGAGGAATAACTCTAATACAATTCACTTATACACTCGTCGGCCGATTTTTTGTCGGCAATATAGTTGCCAAAATGAAGGTTGTAGAATTCGATTCTGGTGTTATTTTTAATGTATAGCGAAAAATTAATTAATTGGAAAATTCTCAAAATGGCGTCACTAGGCACAAGGAAAACGGAAAACTCTAGAAATATGAGAGAAAAATACTCTCTTATGAGTTGCCATGAAATACTAAGGTGATTCCACCCTCGGGGTTGCAAAAAAGCGGTAAAACCCTCGGCAAAGCCTCGGGTTTCACAGCTTTTTTGCAACCCTCGGGTGGAATCACCTTATATTTCATGGCTACTCATAAGAGAGTCTTATATTCTCACATTATCATCAGTGTGAGATAGACTTTACCCATGTGAGACAGCCATGTGAGATTTTTCTGTCTCACACTGCTGCGATGTCATATAATTGTGACGTCATATATTTTCTATGATGTACGTTGCACGGTGAAGATTTACGTTACACGATGAAATATTTTGCATTGTTATCTTTAAATTTTAATGTATATAGCTTTCTGTTGGACAACCCTGGGTTTTTTAGTTTACGCTTACAGTGTAAACCATTTTCGGGAACGCTCTTTCTGCCTATCTAATTAGTTTTTGCATCGAATTTCAAATAAGGATTTTGATAATTTAGAATTTTCTCAAAGCTCCTAAATTTATGCACTAAACTGTAGGTAAAATGTGAGAAAAATAATCCTTCATTATTAACTCGTGTGGGATAGGGGAATTCCACCTCTGGAACAAGATTCGCTGTCTAGGACTCGGCAAAGCCTCGTCCTAGACTGCGAATCTTGTCCCTTCGGTGGAATTTCCCTATCCCACACTCGTACTAATGAAGGATTCTATTAGTCTCACACTGCTGCGACGTCATTTGATTGTGACGTCATATAATTTCTATGATTTACGTCAAACTTCCACCAGAGTTCGTTTGCTCACAAATTCACTATTCGTAGGTGACGTAATGAGGCCTCGACGGGGAGTTTGTGCTTTACGTTACACGGTGAAGATTTACGTTACAAGGTGAAGTAAAATATTTTGCATTGTTATCTAAATTTTGATGTAGTATAGCTTTCTGGTGGACAACGTTGGGTTTTTTTTTAGTTTACACTTACAGCGTAAACCATTTTCGGGTATGCTCTTTCTGCTTATCTAATTAGTTTTTGCATCAAAGTTCAAACAAAGATTTTGATAATTTAGAATTTTCTCAAAGCTTCTAAATTTATGCACTAAACTTTAGGTAAAATGAGAGAAAAATAATCCTTCATTATCTCTGAAAGTGCAAACAGACACAAGCAATACGTGTTTATAAATTTTTTGAAAATTCAGATAATATGTTGTACGGTGTGACCGTTGGGACGAGCGAAGCCCATGAACATCTTGCAACACGACTTATAGACATTTTATCCGCCTCCAATCGGAACATCATTGATCCGCCTCTTCATTTAACGCGGGAAATATAACGTGGTGGATGTGAACAGTTACGTTGTGACGTTATATTTAATGTTTTTTCTTCTTCTCTCAAACCAAGCAAAAACAAAATGTCTGAAGCTATGAGAAAGCTTGTCTGGAATTTAAAAAGATTTATGGTACTCTCTAAACAATCTAATTATTTTAATTACGGGTTTGTTAAAGAAGTATACCGCAGTGACGGCGACATTTTTGCAGAAGCATATACTCATCAGGGCCCGGTTTTTCGAAAGCTGGTTAACTTTAACACAGTGTTAACTCCTGTGTTAAAGTTAACCATGCGATTAACTGTTTTTCAAAATGTGAGTTTGCGTTAACACTGTGTTAACGTTGTGTTAACTTTAATCCACCTCCAGTACCTGTGTTAAGTCTTAACACAGTGGTTAAAAATGGCCGCCGACTTCATTTTCTGTCCGCCTCAGACCAAAAATCATGAAAATTTCAAAGGCTTAGACATTCTGAGGTGTGTATTGACGCTGAACTATGACGGTGTGTTGTTTATGTTGTCATAAATTGATATATTCGTCAAATCTCATGAAATTTACCTAAGGGGAACAGCTAATGGAAAAAAAAAACTAGTACAGTTGGATGATGGTGTTACACTTTTCTGTCAGTGGCAATATCTTGCACGCATCTATAGATAGATACTTTCGGCAGAAACTTTCATAAGGAGGGGGGGGTGTCAATAAAACTCGTATTATATTCACTTATATGAAATCCTGCAACAGGACCCATGCTTAAGATGTAAGTTTACCTAATTTTTGGCTTCCAAATGTCAAAGTGCATGCAGGCCCTTGGGTCATGATGATAATCTCCATTGAAACACCAACTTTAAAAACACCGTCTGCACTGGCCTTGACCTTTTGAAAATCCCTTGTATCATTTACAACTGATTCAAATGAAGATTTGCATGCATGAAACGTACATACATGTATTTTCTTTTGTGAAGGCTATCTAATATGAACAGTATTCAATTCAGGCTAATACAGAATAGTTGTTAACACAAACTTAGGAAGAAGAGTTTTTCATTGTTGATATTCCAGATTAATCTCCCTTAGTAGAAATGGAGTGGTGGATCAAGTGTTATGTTTAAAATAAAAAGAATATTAAAATAAATAAATGCATAAAAAGAACAGAGATATAAAATGCTATAGATATGTATGTGAACAGACTATCATAAGGTAAATTTATTTATCATGAATATTTTAAACTATTTTTGGGGAAAATAAGACTTTTAAAGAGTATTTAAAAGAAAAAGTAAGATATTCTTAGAAATTTAGAATTTTTTATAGGCTAGCATCGTCGTTAAACCCCTCCCATAGATTTTGTCCAATTATGAATCAAACAATATAGAAAACCATATGTTTTATTTCCTAGTTCAAAACATGTAGCACCTCACCCCTTATTTCTGACAACATACGTTTAATGTTATTTTTACATGCAAAGTCTGACACCCCCCCCCCTTCCCCGTTTTTTCATATCATAGCACCAGTGATTGGTAGTTGAAATGTAAGCTTGAACTGAACCCGTATATTTTACTGATAAATGATGAAACCGACCCCCTCCCCCATCACGCAACTTAGGATTTTAGGTTCGGCCCGTACAGAACAACTCATTTTAGGGGTGTGTGTATAAATTATTTTGTTTTGGCTTGTCAAGTATTTTCAGACAATTGTGAAGTCAACTTGTTCGACTCCCTATAAACTCCCACTTTGATAAACTATGCAATGAGCCTGCTTTCTACAACATAAGCACCGTTTTTCTCAACTAGATTTCTAAAGGCCTAGTATATATCATTATATCTAATAGCTCTATGATTATTCAAAATGAATAGAATAATAAATGCATTTATACAAGTATAAGTGCATGGCTCACAGTCACTGTCATGTATTTCGAAACTAACCAATACATGAACATTTCATCAGCTATCTCCCAAAACAAGACTTTTATTTACTCCTGCATTTTTATTGTTTACATAGGAAGTACATGTGCATTATGGGTAATCAAATGATTAGCAAGTGGTTAACTCCGTTAACACAGTGTTAACTAACCAATGTGTTAAATTGCTTTCGAAAAACAGAATTTAACCATTGTGTTAGCTAATCACTTGGTTAGGAGTTAACACTGCGTTAAACTTAACCACTGTGTTAAAGTTAACCAGCTTTCGAAAAACCGGGCCCAGAAGGTAATACTCATCTTTTTTCAGCTGAAGAAGAGCAAATCACGTGACTCATATGTGTAATCATTGGAGCGAGCTCGTCGCGTCGCTTCGCGACGCGAGCTTCGCTCGCTATTAAATACAAATTCTTATGAAATAGGGGAACACCAACCTGTGTGTAGCAGTTATAAATGGAAAAGGTTGATTTAATCCGGTGCACTTAATTTATATATGTCCAAGGGGAGTAATTGTAGAGCAATGAAAGACAACTCAAATGGTTTGCAGTCTTCGATAACAGCAGCTTATGTGAACATGCGTATCAGATTTCACACAGATGCCGAATTATTTACCTCTGGAACAAGATTCGCTGTCTAGGACTCGGCAAATCCTCGTCCTAGACTGTGAATCTTGTCCCTTCGGTCGAATTTCCCTATCCCACACTCGTACTAATGAAGGATTCTATTAATTCTATATTATATATTAAACAGTTGACGGTTTATCCTTTTTATCGTCTTCCGTGGCAAAGACCTTCCGCTATATTAAGTGTATCGCGATATTTATTATTATTAAGTAAACTTGTATCATCATATTTATTGATATAGATTAACTTCTGTAAAGTTGTATCGTGATATTTATTGATATAGGTTAACTTATGTAAAGTTGTATCGTGATATTTATTGATATAGGTTAACTTCTGTAAAGTTGTATCGTGATATTTATTGATATAGGTTAACTTATGTAAAGTTGTATCGTGATATTTATTGATATAGGTTAACTTATGTAAAGTTGTATCGTGATATTTATTGATATAGGTTGCAAAACAAAATAAACAAATAAAAAGTTTTAAAAATCAAATTCAAGCTAAACAAGCAGCAAAATCTTCATTTCCTTTAAACATCGTACATGTACATGTATACACAAAATACATTTACAACGAGTCTACATTATGCATCCTTTATACATACATGTACATGTACAATATTATACAATTATTGCTGTTTTTGAGGTCAATACGATGATTTAGACACCTGAGGAGTACAATATTCACCGAGCTCGAAGGGCGAGCTGAATATTGTACTTCGAAGGTGGCTAAATCATCGTATTGACCTCAAAAACAGCAATAATTGTTTTATTATATGATTAAATGATTAAAAAAAAACCTTCCAAGATTGTTAATGTGACGACCGGAAAACAAACCTGCTGAAATCTTAGCCGAATCCAGTGAGAAACGCGGAATTTCATTGGACGGCAAAAATAAGTATAATCGATCGCGTCAAATTGAAAGTTCCCGACCTATATTTGGTCCTATGTGGAAAAAATAATTCCTTATGTTCACCTGGAAGGTCACGTGCAGGTAAACATAACGTAGTATGATTTCTACATTGTTGGATCTCAGCCAATTAGAGAGCTAGGAATTATTCAATCATATAATAAAATAAAATAATAATAATTCGTACTTTCATCTTTTTACTATATACTGTATTTCATGGAAACGAATTCAACTTTAGTGAATATTTATGGCACTTGCATTCATTAAACCGTTTGTAAAACATTTATTACGTTTCAAGAATAAGAAAATTTTGTTTAGAAAAATATGTTCACAATATTGGCAAATATATGTTAAACAAAAGATATGCCACGTGTATGTTGTTGAGTTACGATTGAAATGATTACTCGGTGTTAATTCGTCATCACTTTTAATCATTATTTAAAAGAAACAAACTATAATGAAAATACAAAAATTTAATGAAATTCTAGTAATTTGAATAAATGAAACATGAAGTGAAATCTTAAGAGCTTATGGAAAATAAATGTTTTTGAAATAAATCATTGTGTAAAATGCAAATCTGTATAAATATAATTTGTATCATACTGTATATAGAGACTTTTGGAAGACGTGTTATTACAGAAGAAACCGTACCTTGCACACAGAAATGCTGTGGCTACCACTATCACAATGCACACGACACAAGGAATGATAATAGACACTGCAGAGGCCGAGCCGGTCCTCGAAACCACTTTTGCAACGTTATCTGCAAGGAATGTAAAATAATGATAATAGGCAAGGCAATATTAGCCCTAACCCTGAGCCTTTTTCGTCCGAGAGCTCAACGAAATCACGTTAACAGCAACGTTATCTTCAAGGAATGTAAACTGATGATAACCCAGCGAATTTATGACAACCACATTTTAATAGTTTTTATACCATGATTTAGACTAAGTTTTAGGGGGGAGGGCACCGGCTGCGCCCCCATTAAATCGGCCACTGGTCAAATAATTATTTTTTTGTAAGTTGTGAGACAGTCTCCGTTATCTCCGTCCAAGATTCCTTCATTGAAAAGTAGATCAGATCCTAATTCAGAAAATCTCTCATATCAAATGAATATCATTTGTTTTAAAGGGGATATGTGTTCCTTGAAGCTGTCAGATGTGCTCACTGCCGGGAATTCGTTAAATATATCTATGATTTTTTCTCTCTAGGAGATGTGAGTTTATTTCTGCAGGTTTTTTAGCTCACCTGAGCTGAAAGCTCAAGTGAGCTTTTCTGATCACCCGTATTCCGGCGTCCGTCCGTCTGTCCGTCCGTCTGTAAACTTTTCACATTTTCAACTTCTTCTCAACAACCACTGGGCCAATTTCAACCAAAGTTGGCACAAAACATCCTTAGGTAAAGGGAATTCTAAATTGTTGAAATAAAGGGCCAGGCCACCTTCCAAGGGGAGATAATCAAGAAAAGGTAAAAATAGGGTAAGGTCATTAAAAAATCTTCTTCTCAAGAACCACTGGGCCAGAAAAGATGAAATTTATATGAAAGCTTCCTTATATAATGCAGATTCTAAATTGTTAAAATCATGGCCCCCGGGGGTCAGATGGGGCCACAATAGGGGGTCAAAGTTTTACATACAAATGTATAGGAAAAATCTTTAAAAATCTTTTTCCCAAGAACCACTGAGCCAGAAAAGCTGAGATTTATATGAAAGCTTCCTGATTCAGTACAGATTCTAAATTGTTAAAATTATGGCCCCCGGGGATTGGATGGGGCCACAATGGGGGTCAAAGTTTTTTTTGTTTGTTTTTTTTTTAGTTTTTTTTTTTTTTGATATAGTGCAGATTCAAGTTTGTTAAAATCATGGACCCGGGGATTGGATGGGGCCTCAAGGGGGGCATCAAAGTTTTACATACAAATATATAGGAAAAATCTTTTTAAATCTTCTTCTCAAGAACCACTGAGCCAGAAAAGATGAGGTTTATATGAAAGCTTCCTGATATAGTGCAGATTATAAATTGTTAAGATCATGGCCCCCTGGGGTAGGATGGGGCCACAATAGGGGATCAAAGTTTTACATACAAATATATAGGGAAAATCTTTAAAAATCTTCTTCTCAAGAACCATTGGGCCAAAGAAGTTCACATTTACATGAAAGCTTTCTGACATAGTGTAGATTCAAGTTTGCAAAAACCATGGCCTCCAGGGGAAGGTTTGGGGCCATAATTGGGACTACGGTTTTACATGCAAATAGATATGGAAAATCTTCTGATGTGGACCAAGGTGACTCAGGTGAGCGATGTGGCCCATGGGCCTCTTGTTTTTTTTTTTTTGCAGAATAAATTCCGTCTAAAAAAAAAACCCACGTACGACACATCTTTCATGGGCATTTAAAATTATTTCCCAAATATGATTTTGGTAAAAAGGTTCATTCTTCGATTATAGCTTATTTACAGGAGACATGAAAGAAATATACCACATCTTAAGTTACAGAGTATTTACCTTTGCATGCACTCCAGTCTATCCCAGTAGTTTGACCATAGTAGCTGACGGAAGCTCCTATATACAAACTGTTATTAAGTCCCCTGTCGTTTTCGTGGAGTGAAATGAAGGTGATTGACTCATTGAGTTCATCTGTGGTCCACCAGACGAAATTCTGGCGAAAAAATTTCATTATCAAGAAACTGCAAAATGTCAAGAATTACTGTAAAACTATTTATTTTCGTGAGATTCAATTTACGTGGTTTGAGAAACTTTAGCATGTTTGTTGGAACTTAATTTCGAGGTCGAATTGCTGTTACTCTTTCGCTTGGTTGTGGGGGATTTGAATTTATACCACGAAAACAAGGAAATAATATTATCCCCATGAAAATGAAACATTTTACGGTATTTAACACGCCAGTGTATTGTCACACCTCACATTCTACATGGGACATATTTCTAATTCCCTGACACCAAAAATAAGTCACATCACATCCGGTCTTTTCCAAACATAAACTGTTCACATCTGTGGATACTTGATACCCGTCATAGCTCTGATTGTATTGTACCGTGCACCCTATCGACTGACGAATAGCTGCAACGACAATCAGTTATAAAATAATATTCCAGTAAGCATGATAAAAACAAACAAATAATACAATGGCATTCAATTAAAATGATTGATTGGTGGGGTTTTTTCACATCCCGTCGAGAAATTTGTTTTCACTCATAATGAGACGTCACCAGCTGTAAGTGAAGTACCACACATTTAGACCTACGTTTAGCGCTCAGGGCCGTATCAGTGAGTTTTTTTTTATCGTGCCATGATACGGAACCGCCGTGTTTAAAGTCATATCCGAAAGACCCGTGATTCTCCTTTCTGAATGCCGAGGGTTTGGAGAAGGAGCAGTCACTACCTATTTAAATGTCTTAGGTGTGACGCAACCATGGGACGAGCGGGGCTCGAACTCACTACCTTCCGGATATGAAACGAATGCTCTACCTCTGAACTACCGCAACAGGTTGTAAAACGAAGCAAGTTGGTTTTGACATACATGTACAATGTAGATGCACTTGCAGTAGATTAGAGTTAATATACTTTAAAATATATACGCTTAAATACAAAAACTGTGTATGTACTTGTAAAGAACAAGGTACGATTGTATACATAGAAAGGCCCAAAAATTTTCTCTCCATGAAATGTGTCTGGAATTAACTTTATTCAGCATTTTAAGACAGTAATATATATGCCAGGTATACTATGTCAACAAAATCAGAATGATATTCCTAATTGGATAGCATTATGACATCATGAATAAGACATTTCCCGCCTTTTTTTCAAAATAAACATGAAAACTGTCAAATGCCATACAGATTATTGCCCAGGAAAAGATGTGCGCATTTGTCGAACAAAATGAAAATGATATTTATTGTGTATTATTTTAAGATGAAAAACATACTTGAATATGAATTTGCTCGATGCATGTGCTTTATGTTTTCTGAAAGGAAAACCACCCAAATTTGTGGATATTTTCATTGAAAATGGCATTTTTGCAATTTTATGCCAACGTCTAGCTCTCGTCATATGACACAAATTATTTTGCTGATCAAACTGAGCAGATTTTGAGTTTGCTAAACTATTCCTTATTTGAATGCCAGGGTTTGAGCTCCAAGTGAAATCATTGATGTTTTGGGCCAAATGACTTTAGAAACTGTACCTACTTCTTACATTTGTAAATACGAAACCATCAGACGAGTACTAGTATCACGCAGAAACATACCGCACGACTGGTCCTTTACTCGAAGGAGGGTGCCATTTCTCGATATTCCGCCAGAATTCACACCATAGACGCTGACATCAAACTGTTGACAGTCACTTGTCCTGGGGATGCGGAGTTGACTCATTGGTGAACTGGGGACTTCAAAGTCAAACTTCTTCGTTTGGTTGGAAACTGATATCTGATATTTGGAAACTTTCCCCTTTGTATCCTGCAATACATGGAAACAGATACCGACTTGAGAAATGGTGGGCAGTTACCAGTACATGTATGTGTTAATGCTTGAAATTAAGATGCATTTTTAAGAGTGAGTACTCCGTAGAAACAAAAAGTTAATAAATGCTATTTCTATTACAACACTGTTATCTGAAATTATGAGGACATGGTGGATTGAATAAATACATCAAATGACACACCAATTATCCAAAATACTGATTGTCCGTTTATTCATTATGTTTCAGAATACATGATTTGAACATACACATAAGGGATACCTACCCTCCAGTACAAAACCAGACAGTAGAATCGCTCTTGACAGACGTACATATTGTATCCTCCAGGACCCACCAGTTGCCCACCAGACGGCGCTTTGCAATCAATCAAACATTAAGTAAATGTATAGTTATTGCGAAATACCCTTAAATTCTAAATATTCATCGCGTAATGTAAGAATCGTAAGATGGTCACAAATATTGGAATGTTGTTGCTGTTTCATGTACCTTCCAATGGTGTTGTGAAATTTACGTCCTCTTCATCACTCCAAACACCGGAACCCACTGTCGTGCACCGTACCACAGTTCTGTACTGCGTCATCTCTTGTAAGTTCCTCAAAACGGTCTCGAACAAGGTGTCACTAGAGCATCGCTGGAATAAAAGGTTAGAGTACATCCTTATGACTTGCATATTTTATTTTTTTTTCAACGGAAAATGTTTTACCTACCTGTATGACTGTGGTATGAGGGAGGTCATTGGTTTTTACAACACACTGTATACGACAATCACAGTCTCTCTCCATACAAGATGTTGTCCTCCAGACTAGAACGGACTGCGTGCCAGAAACATTCTGCGTCTGCGCATCACTTATCTGAAGCTTCACTAAATGCAATTGAATTAAAAACCGTCATAATAAATTTTAGCATGCTTCAGTTACATTTGGCTATTTCCTGAGAATTCGTGTACTTGTTTGGTTTGTTTTGATTTTTCATTGGTACAGGTATATAGACGTCACCAGCTGTAGATAAACAACTATAAATACGAAACTATGCACAGCATCAACGACAATAGCACATTGCCACTGAGGTTCTTTTTATCGTGCCAACACTTGCCGCGACTCGGGACCTCGGTTTTCAAGGTCATATACGAAAAGAGGGAGAGGGCTACATGTAAAATAGGCTGTGTCTGCTGCCCAATCCCATTCACTTTTATTTGTGAATGAAATATTGTTTAAAGTAAAGTCATATCCGAAAACCAATGACTCTCCCATCCAAATACCTAGCGTTTGGCGAAGGAGCAATTATAACCTATATTTTACGTCTTAGGCAGGGCTTGAACTAATGACATGTGGATCACCAAGCGAGTGTTCTACCCCGGAGCGACTAAATTTTTTCAAAATAACGAATACCGTACAATATTCTAAACTGCGCTTCATTGAATTTCAATTTCCAAATAAAACATATCATAGGAGATCGTGAATCCGGAGATTTACGCAGATTTATTTATTTCTCATAAAATTAGGTCAGAATGCTAAAGAATCCACATGTATTTTGCACACCAAATTAGGTTGCCAAACGCAATATAAGTACATGTATTTTTAGACTTCATTTGTCAGATAAAAGCAGTTATTTATATGTCAAAGAGCAACCAAATACTTTACCTATTGAGCAATCTATCAATTTATGAATGATTTGGCTTGCTGTTGATGTCAGCTTCATTCCAGTTAGTTTTAAATCAAATTTTCCTCCGTCCACAGAAGACACTGGGCAGACTGCACTCATTTTCATTTTGGTTCTATACCTCGCTCGGATACAGTTAGCCAAGGGAGAGAACTCATCGCAAGTCATGGAGACGTTGCAAGTTTGTTCATCTACATAATATCCCAAACCAGCGGTGACGCTGAAAATATGTATTCATTCTCTATAATTCATACCGAGGCTTTTAATGCTAACAAAAATCAGAGAAAAAAATGAAAGTTATTTTTTGGTGCGATTGATATTTGGCGCCTTACATAGAAAGATTCCAGCAGGTGGAGTTATCTCCCATCCATTCACACGTCACAGATTCCAAGGATCCCTGGGATTTACAAAAGTAACACAGAACATCGTCAGGTAGGACCACCTTTTCTGATAATATAAAAGAGATTCTGATATATAAATGAAAAGTATTCCCTATGAAGTACATATCAAAACGCAGAATTTCGTAGATGACTTTAAAAAAACAACAATTACAGACACTGAACGAATCATAAAGACTAGTAAAAAGATATTGCCCTCGCGGTAATCTTGAATAAAGTATGGTAAATAATGTTTATAAATTTAGCATGGCGGTGCTATTGAAAACCATATAGCAGGAATTTTTGGTGGGGCACAGATTTAGCTGATTTAGGTGATACAAGGTAAATATTTAGTGAACTCGATTTAATTTATCTATACAATGTATATGTAGATATATACTGATGTACTTAAGGTATTCAATGTATAATGACCATATTTCATATCTAATAAATGGATGGTGGAATTTTTGTAATCATGGTATCATTTTGAAAGGTTCATCAAATAAAAATAATCCACCATAGGAAACTTCAAAATTTTGTTTACTGCTTGATTTATTTCACCTAGAATTTAACATTGAATTATATGGGAAAAGCATGTTTTATTACAATTTTTTAAAAAGAAATTATATTTTCATACAAATCTCTTGGTAGAAAGTTACAAACACTTTCTCTTAATGAAAACATGAAATAAAATTAATCATTGACCACACACATTTTTAGAAAATTCGATTTTTCTTATTTTTAAAAAGGGCAGACAACTCTTCCAAACAGTTTTAAGTGCAAAAGGGCCAGCTTCTAATCATTTACCAGTCATGTGAATTTCATCTGCTTCACTTTCATTATTATTTAACAATAAACATTTATGTTGATCTAAATCCTTCAAAATTGTTCATTATCCTTTCATTATACATGGAATACCTTAAACTTAACGATTTTTATTTTGGTAAATCTTTGAAAATCGACAAAATAAGCCGAGGTTATATTCCCGCCAAAACCTGACCTGGCTATACAGTGCACTTTTATATTTGTGTTCTTGTTTGTAAAACACAGTAGACCCCCTGTAGGACATTTTATGTTTCATTGTTTTTCATATTTCATCTCCCTCCTCCTCACAAAATTAAGAAGAGGTAAAACAAAGTTAAGTGTTGATATTACAGTCTGAAAACAACATCATCCTGTCACTTATAGAAAATCTAAACAAAGCGAGATAACTTAAACCGATGCAAACACTAGGGTCATATTTCCTAGTACCCTTTCTGATCGGAAAATTCTAACTTGAAAACTTTACAAGCAATTATCTGGACAAATGTATAGGCCTAATTTCTCCAAACAATGATGAATATAATTTTTTTTCATTTGGGATTTTTTTTAAAATTAGATTATAACACACCACTATGCACAATGGTGTACATTGTATGATACTTGTAAAACAGTCTAGTTTGAAATGTGGTGGTGTATCTATGTGGAATAAAACAGTCTAGTTTGAAATGTGGTGGTGTATCTGTGTGGAATAAAACAGTCTAGTTTGAAATGTGGTGGTGTATCTGTGTGGAATAAAACAGTCTAGTTTGAAATGTGGTGGTGTATCTGTGTGGAATAAAACAGTCTAGTTTGAAATGTGGTGGTGTATCTGTGTGGAATAAAACAGTCTAGTTTGAAAACCGGCGGTGTATCTGTGTGGAATAAAACAGTCTAGTTTGAAATGTGGTGGTGTATCTGTGTGGAATAAAACAGTCTAGTTTGAAATGTGGTGGTGTATCTGTGTGGAATAAAACAGTCTAGTTTGAAAACCGGAGGTGTATCTGTGTGGAATCAAACAGTCTAGTTTGAAAACCGGGGGTGTATCTGTGTGGAATAAAACAGTCTAGTTTGAAAACCGGGGGTGTATCTGTGTGGAATTAAACAGTCTAGTTTTAAAACCGGGGGTGTATCTGTGTGGAATAAAACAGTCTAGTTTGAAAAGCGGGGGTGTATCTGTGTGGAATAAAACAGTCTAGTTTGAACACCGGGGGTGTATCTGTGTGGAATAAACCAGTCTAGTTTTAAAACCGGGGGGTGTATCTGTGTGGAATAAAACAGTCTAGTTTGAAAAGCGGGGGTGTATCTGTGTGGAATAAACCAGTCTAGTTTGAAAACCGGCGGTGTATCTGTGTGGAATAAAACAGTCTAGTTTGAAAACCTGGGGTGTATCTGTTTGGAATAAAACAGTATATGTAGTTTGAAAACCGGGGGTGTATCTGTGTGGAATAAAACAATCTAGTTTTAAAACCTGGGGTGTATCTGTGTGGAATAAAACAGTCTAGATTGAAAACCGGGGGTGTATCTGTGTGGAATAAAACAATCTAGTTTTAAAACCGGGGGTGTATCTGCGTGGAATAAAATAGTCTAGTTTGAAAACCGGGGGTGTATCTGAGTGGAATAAAACAATCTAACGGTGCAGTACATCATTGATTATTTATAAAGACTTGGATTTTATCTAACCTTCAATGTACGTGATCTGACGACTGTATTCATCATCTCTTCTACAGAAATACGTCCCTACGTTATTTTGAACGGTCACATTAGGAATTCTGGTTTCAACTGCATTTGAGCTGACAGATGTTGAATTTAGTTCATATACAACATCAGGCCTGTCACGTGATTTAAACTGAAATTTGACATTGGTGGTGTTCTGGTCACTAACGATGCATTTCAGTATCATATCTCCATGTTCCTGGTAACAGCTAGTGGAGGGGTATAATGTGAGTTCTACAAGGTAAAAGAAGAAAACAAATCTAAAAATACTCACAGATAACAAAACTAGATGAATCAAATGTCTTCTTCTTTCTTTCTTTTTTTTACCGTAAATCCCCTAAATATACTTACCAAAGGAGCACACTAAAGTCAGTATACTACACACGAGTATAGTAACTCGCATTGTTACATTTCTCTTCATCTTCATCAGTAGCCATGACACAACATCTGTGGAATAAACTTTGATACTTTATTTAATCAAAGATATGTACATTGCATATAGTGAATGTGACTATTCAGTGTTTCTATTTATAACTCAATAATTTACATTTAGTATTGTTCAGTTTCATTTCATTAGTTTACCTCTATCGTCGTAAGACCAATAAAGTTGTGTCAGAGCTATCCCCGTGCGATTTTTTCTCTCTCTCTCTCTGTCTGAATTTTTAAGGCTCCATTTTTACAGTGCTTGACCAACCATCGTAAATTGCCATTTCCTAGTTGAATATATTGTTAAATCATGGTTTCATTATTTCGAAGAGAAATTATATTTTCAGATCCACACTTGGTACCCCACGAACAATAGACCAGTTTCCCCGCGTTTCGCAGAATGGCGGGAATACGTTGCATGATAGGAGTGTGTTCGAATGTGTAACGTGTATCGGTCACCCAGCCAAATGCTGATCACGCTCGCCATTTCTTAAGTTGCATGATCAAGAGAGAGAGACTCTACCACACCATTAGAAAAGCCAGCTCTCTAGCGAGGCAGTATACGTTCCCTCTTATACTGTCCACTACACTTCCCCTTGCTCAATGAAGCTTCGTCCCGAATCTTACATGTAGCGTGAGTTCTCTCTGAATGTTTGGCATCCGCCGTTACCGACAACCTCCCATCGTCTCCGGACGAAACCACGTCCGTACATGGACACAAAGTCCTAGAGCTCCAAAGATACCCTACCTGAAGAAGTCCCACCAAACACCAGAGTCACTACGCTGCCAACATTTTGTAACGTGTAGCGGTCACCCAGCCAAGTGCTGATCACGCTCGCCATTTCTTAAGTTGCATGATCAAGAGATAAAGACTCTACCACATCATTAGAAAAGCTAGCTCTCTAGCGAGGAAGTAATATGTTGTACGGTGTGACCGTTGAGACGAGCGAAGCCCATTAACATCTTGCAACACGACTTATAGACATTTTATCCGCGTCTTCAACTTCATTTAACGCGGGAAATATAACGCGGTGGATGTAAACAGTTATATTGTGACGTCATATTAACTGCAATGTTTTTTTCTTCTTCTCTCAAACCAAGCAAAAACAAAACGTTTGAAGCTATGAGAAAGCTTGTCTGAAATTTAAAAACGTTTATGGTACTTTCTAAACAATCTAATTATTTTAATTACGGGTTTGTCCATGAAGTATACCACAGTGACGGCGACATTTTTCCAGAAGCATTATGGGTAATAATCATCTTTTTTTCAGCTGATGAAGAGCAAATCACGTGACTCATATGCGTTATCATTGGAGCGAGCTCGTCGCGTCGCTTCGCGACGCGAGCTTCGCTCGCTATAAGTTCCCTCTTATAGCAAGCGACGCGACGAGCTCGCTCCAATGATTACACGAGTCACGTGATTTGCTCTTTATCAGTTGAAAAAAGATGAGTATCACCCATAATGCTTCTGGAAAAATGTCGCCGTCACTGCGGTATACTTCATTGACAATCCCGTAATTAAAATAATTAGATTGTTTAGAAAGTACAATCAACATTCTTAAATTCCAGACAAGCTTTCTCATAGCTTCAAACGTGTTGTTTTTGCTTGGTTTGAGAGAAGAAAAAACATTGCAGGTAATATGACGTCACAATTTGTAACTGTTTACATATTTCCTGCGTTAAATGAAGAGGCGGATAAAAGTTGTGTTGCAAGATGTTAATGGGCTTCGCTCGTCTTAACGGTCACACCGTACAACATATTAGCGAGCGCAGCGAGCCAGCGCAAAGCGCTGGCTCGAGCTTTAATGACTAGAGCGCGGGAAATAATCCGAGCTAAATCTAAACCTCTAACAAGGAAACATTTTTGACGCCAATCCCAGAAGTCCCCTGTCAAAAATGGTTGATATCTCGCAAAGTCACACCTTGGAATAACATTGTGAACTTACGTGGATTATCATCCTAATCTTATGGCCTCCTAGCTCCAAAATTCAGTGCATCATTAAGCGAAATGTTTAACGAAGTGCTATGTTTATGAAATCAGGCTAAGATGATGTGTGACGTCACGTCTACGTTTTGACGTACGTCATAATAAGACTGACAGTGGCGGATCTAAATACGTACTGGTACTTGTTATTTCCATTTGTAAAAGTTATACTACCGGGACAATATTGAATATATGTAAACATTAGGCATACGTAATATGGCATCGAATACAAATTGTGTATAATCGACTGCAAAACCACAAATCTGATTAAAATACTAAATTCTCAATAGGAATTTATTATTTTAACAAGAAAAAGGGGAGACTAACTTTTTAAAAATTGTTAGAATATGTGAGGGATCACAGGTACTGAATTAGTGCTATTTAAGAAATTGCAAAAAAAAAAAAAAAAAAATCGATGTAATTCGGTCGGATTGAAAACATTTTAAAAAAATCTTTGGGTTTTTTCCCGCGACTAAAGATAATAAGTGCTTAAATCCATTTCCTTTTAACATGTCCGGTAATGCAAACCACGATGACACCCACCCACCCCTCCCTCATGATAACCAACCATGCCACTTGCTATTGACAACTGAAAAATCATTAATTAATTCTAGTTTTGTGAATTAATCTTAATTAAAGTATTCTCACCACAGGTGTTTGGGTCATAATATATGAATACACATCTAACATTATACATATGTAAATAATCAACTACATATGTATAAGGTTAGATGTGTATTAATATATATTATTATGACCCAAGCACCTGTGATCAAAGCATTAAGATTACAAAATATGTATATACATGAAGCTGAGCTCGCTCAAACGGTAGCACGGTACAACATATTACTGTCCGCAACAAATGTATTGACGTAGTGAAACACAGCATGTTCATTGGTCGACCAATGAAATGGAAGTTATGATGGGTTATCATCAAAGCATCTTTTTCATGAAAAATTACAGCAAAAGAAGACACGTCGGTATTCAACCTGCAGACATTATTAACATTTGCATATGAACACACACAGTTGTTTAACATCTTTGATACATGTATATGGTTTTTCCTAAGCGTTTAGTAACGTTGTTTCTGATGAAGGCATACAGTGGAATCGTTATCAAGCGGGGTAGAATAAAGTCAAAAATAAAATCCAGTACTCAAACTTTATCTCTCGGATATTTCATGGATTGAAGACTAGTGATCAAATGTAAACAGAAAGAATTTGGTCAAGATCACGTGTTAACCCTGTGAGTCAGTGTGCTATATAATTTTTACCTTTTCGTGATTGAAAAGTTTTCCAATTTAACGCATAAAGATTAAAATAGAAACATCCACTCCACGCATGTATATATTACATACCCGCGAGAGTATTTCATTATTACAGGAACACACGTTTTATAGTTATCAGGCAAATGGAGAAGAAGAAAATGAATTTACCTTAACTCGACTGTTTCGGGCCATATCCGGTGTCGATGCTATTTGATAATATTTACGTATAAAGTCCCCTGCTTTATCAGTACATTCGTGATTGTAGTACTCTATCTTAACAATCAACAACTATCGATATCAGTTTACCAACATTTAAATCTTTACTAATAAAATGGATAAAAAGGGCCACTGTTGTGACAATGCAATCTTAACTGCCGAAGATTATGCATTGAATATAATTTGTGTATGAAAGAACCAGTCACAGTAGCGTAGAGGGCGCTCTCTTCACGACCGCCAATTCCCGGGTTCGATCCTTGGTCCCCCAGTCTCGCGTTAAACCAAAGACGTTTAACATATACTAGTAGTAAGTCACTCTTCCTTCGTCAAACGCCCGGCATTAAAAATGAAATCACGGGTCTCTTACATATGACCTTACAAGCGGAGAATCACGGGTCTCTTACATATGACCTTACAAGCGGAGGTCCCGTGTTACGGTAGATGTTGACACAAATTGTGAAAAAAAAATGTGTGGCATTTCACCTACTGCTGGTGAAATCTCTATTGGAGTGAAAATTTTCTCGAATGGGACGTTCATCAACAGGAAAACATATTTATCATATATTGTGCATTGATTCGTTCACGTGACTGAGAGCTGTGTTGAACTGAGACACATACAATTGTTTGTGAAGTTTTCCTCTACTGTCGACTGGGTTGAGTTGTGAATATTTTTTTCCACTTAGAAAGGTTTTTTTTTTATAATGTAACTTACATGTGATTGAGAACCACTCGGGGTTGTGACGTGTTTGTGCAGTTCACCAAGATATTATTATAGGATTAAAATAGGACGCATTTATGCCACGCCAAATTCATAAAAATGAGTTAAACATAGTTTCACAGTTGATAAACTAGGTTTATCGACTGTAAACTATAGTTTACGGACCGTAATCTATAGTTAACGACGTTAATCTATATTTCACATCTGTAAACCATAGTTAACACATAATTTATGTTTCACAAGCGTAAACTATGATTAACAATGAAAACAATCATTAGCGATTGCAAAACACAGTTTATCTGATAAATACGGTTTCACGATTGTAAACTACGGTTTACAAGTCTAAACTATTATTAAGTTTATCTGATAAATATAGTATCACAATTTGTGAAACTAGGATTAACAATTGTGAACTATAGTTAACGAATGTAAATTATAGTTTACAAATGTGAATCTGTATTTATCAGCAAAATCTAATGTTAACGTTTATTTAAAGACCGATAAACTTGGATTAGCATTTGTAAACTATATAGTTTACAACTACAAAATATAGTTTTACGGATGAAAACTATAGTTAACGAATCGTTAACTATAGTTTACAGTTCGTAAACTATAGTTTACAGTCGATAAACCTAGTTTATCAACTGTGAAACTATGTTTAGCTCATTTTTGTGAATTTGGCGTGCCATACGCATTTGTTAACCAGGTGTTAACTGAGAATTGGAGAAGTTGTGAAAGTCTAAGATCTGGATAGAGGCGTGGTATATTTGTAAATTTGACTAAAGTCGGCATTGAGGCGTGGTGTATTTTTAAACTTTACTAATGTCTGGATTGAGGCGTGGTATATTTGTAAGCTTTAGTAAAGTCTGGATTGAGGCGTGGTGTATTTGTAAACTTGACTAAAGTCTGGATAAGGGGTGGTATATTTGTAAACTTTACTCAAGTCTGAATTGAGGGGTGGTATATTTGTAAACTTTACTCAAGTCTGAATTGAGGCGTGGTGTATTTGTAAACTTGACTAAAGTCTGGATTAAGGCGTGGTATATATGTAAACTTGACTAAAGTCTGGATTGAGGCGTGGTGTTTTTGTAAACTTGACTAAAATCTGAATTGAGGGGTGGTATATTTGTAAACTTTACTCAAGTCTGAATTGAGGCGTGGTGTATTTGTAAACTTTACTAATGTCTGGATTGAGGCGTGGTATATTTGTAAACTTTAGTAAAGTCTGGATTGAGGCGTGGTGTTTTTGTAAATTTTACTAAAGTCTGAATTGAGGGGTGGTATATTTGTAAACTTTACTCAAGTCTGAATTGAGGCGTGGTGTATTTGTAAACTTTACTCAAGTCTGGATTGAAGCGTGGTGTATTTGTAAACTTTACTAAAGTCTGGATTGAGGGGTGATGTATTTGTAAACTTTACTCAAGTCTGAATTGAGGCGTGGTGTATTTGTAAACTTTATTAAAGTCTGAATAGAGGTGTGGTGTATTAGTAAAGTTTACTTAAGTCGGTATTGAGGCGTGGTACATTTGTAAACTTTAGTAAAGTCTGGATTGATGCGTGGTGTATTTGTAAACTTTACTAAAGTCTGGATTGAGGCGTGGTGTATTTGTAAAAGTTACTAAAGTCTGCATTGACGCGTGGTGTAATTGTAAACTTTAATAAAGTCTGAATAGAGGCGTGGTGTATTTGTAAACTTTACTAAAGTCTGGATTGAGCCGTGGTGTATTTGTAAACTTTACTAATGTCTGGATTGAAGCGTGGTATATTTGTAAACTATAGTAAAGTCTGGATTGAGGCGTGCTGTATTTGTAAACTTTACTCAAGTATGCAATAAGAACCGTTTATTTTCTACAAAAATTATCTTTTTGACCAAATAAAGTAAATTTGAAAGTTGTCAGTTTCAAAATATTATACATAACTTCCATTTTTATCAATATCAAATTTCTCTCATTTCCCAATGCTCTAAAGATCTTAAGGAGAAACAAAAGCTCTTTAATGTAAGGAGGAATAACAGTGGTATTGATCACAATCGCAAGATATGTTGTGAATATGCCCGCATAGCTTTAACCCGCTTCTTATGGGACAATCTTCCCATGGGACATTAGAGGGAATATTAAATAAGGCATATTGTGACTCAACTTGAAATTCGTATTCATAATGTACCATGAGGAGGAAAAGCACAATAAATCTGCTATAGTGTTATTTCCCTCTGGTCGTGGATGAACAGATTGATCGGTTTCTTTGCAATCAATTCATTGACGAGATAAGATTTAATGAGGATTCTGTATTAACGTGAATGTAGTCTATATTGAAACTTTGAAATAAATATGTCGATTATAAGTGCCTTCTGTGGAATTTAGGTCATTATACTCAAATGTCCTGGAGTTGACCTCGTTGCAGAAAATCGCACAGAACTGAAGTACTAAAATAAAGTGATCCTTACTTCATTACTAAACACCAGGATGATAGCTAACTATCAAGTCATCCTGACTCGAACTTAATTTAATATCAATACACCCTAATCTTCACTTATTACTAATACACCCCGATCTTCACTTACATAATTACTAATACACCCTGATCTTCACTTACTACTAATACACCCCGATCTTCACTTACATAATTACTAACACACCCTGATCTTCACTTACATAATTACTAATATACCCTGATCTTCACTTACATAATTACTAACACACCCTGATCTTCACTTACATAATTACTAATACACCCTGATCTTCACTTACATGATTACTAACACACCCTGATCTTCACTTACATAATTACTAATACACACTGATTTTCACTTATTACTAATATACCCTGATCTTCACTTACATAATTACTAATACACCCTGATCTTCACTTACATAATTACTAACATACCCTGATCTTCAATTATGTAATTACTAAGACACCCGGATCTTCACTTACATAATTACTAACACAACCAGGTCTTCAATTATATAATTACTAATACACACTGATTTTCACTTATTACTAATATACCCTGATCTTCACTTCCATAATTACTAATACACACTGATCTTCACTTACATAATTACTAACATACCCTGCACTTCAATTATATAATTACTAAGACACCCTGATCTTCACTTACATAATTACTAACACACCCTGGTCTTCAATTATATAATTACTAAGACACCCGGATCTTCACTTACATAATTACTAACACAACCAGGTCTTCAATTATATAATTACTAATACACCCTGATCTTCACTTACATAATTACTAATATACCCTGATCTTCACTTACATGATTACTAACACACCCTGATCTTCACTTACATAATTACTAACACACCCTGATTTTCACTTATTACTAATACACCCTGATCTTCACTTACATAATTAGTAATACACCCTGGTCTTCACTTACATAATTACTAATATACCCTGATCTTCACTTACAGAATTACTAATATACCCTGATCTTCACTTACAGAATTACTAATACACTCTGATCTTCACTTATTACTAATACACCCCGATCTTCACTTACATAATTAGTAATACACCCTGGTCTTCACTTACATAATTACTAATATATCCTGATCTTCACTTACATAATTACTAACACACCCTGATCTTCACTTACATGATTACTAATATACCCTGATCTTCACTTACATGATTACTAAGACACCCTGATCTTCACTTACATAATTACTAATATATCCTGATCTTCACTTATTACTACAGGTGTAATACACCCTGATCTTCACTAACATAATTACTAATATACCCTGATATTCACTTATTATTAATACACCCTGATCCTCACTTACATAATTACTAATACACCCTGATCTTCACTTACAGAATTACTAATGCACCCTGGTCTTCAATTATATAATAACTAACACACCCTGATCTTCACTTACATAATTGCTAACACACCCTGATTTTCACTTACATAATTACTAATACACCCTGATCTTCACTTATTACTAATATACCCTGATCTTCACTTACATAATTACTAACACACCCTGATTTTCACTTACATAATTACTAATACACCCTGATCTTCACTTATTACTAATATACCCTGATCTTCACTTACATAATTACTAATACACCCTGATCTTCACTTACATAATTACTAACATACCCTGGTCTTCAATTATATAATTATTAAGACACCCAGATCTTCACTTACATAATTACTAACACAACCAGGTCTTCAATTATATAATTACTAATACACCCTGATCTTCACTTACATAATTACTAATATACCCTGATCTTCACTTACATAATTACTAACACACCCTGATTTTCACTTACATAATTACTAATACACCCTGATCTTCACTTATTACTAATATACCCTGATCTTCACTTACATAATTACTAACACACCCTGATTTTCACTTACATAATTACTAATACACCCTGATCTTCACTTATTACTAATATACCCTGATCTTCACTTACATAATTACTAATACACCCTGATCTTCACTTACATAATTACTAACATACCCTGGTCTTCAATTATATAATTACTAAGACACCCAGATCTTCACTTACATAATTACTAACACAACCAGGTCTTCAATTATATAATTACTAATACACCCTGATCTTCACTTACATAATTACTAATATACCCTGATCTTCACTTACATAATTACTAACACACCCTGATTTTCACTTACATAATTACTAATACACCCTGATCTTCACTTATTACTAATATACCCTGATCTTCACTTACATAATTACTAATACACCCTGATCTTCACTTACATAATTACTAATATACCCTGATCTTCACTTACATAATTACTAACACACCCTGATCTTCACTTACATAATTACTAACACACCCTGATCTTCACTTACATAGTTACTAATATATCCTGATCTTCACTTATTACTAATATACCCTGATCTTCACTTACATAATTACTAATACACCCTGATCTTCACTTATTACTAATACACCCTGATCTTCACTTATTACTAATACACCCTGATCTTCACTTACATAATTACTAACATACCCTGGTCTTCAATTATATAATTACTAAGACACCCGGATCTTCACTTACATAATTACTAACACAACCAGGTCTTCAATTATATAATTACTAATACACCCTGATCTTCACTTACATAATTACTAATATACCCTGATCTTCACTTACATAATTACTAACACACCCTGATCTTCACCTATTACTAATACACCCTGATCTTCACTTATTACTAATCCACCCTGACCTTCATTTACATAATTACTAATATACCCTGATCTTCATTTATTACTAATACACCCTGATCTTCACTTACATAACTACTAACACACCCGGATCTTCACTTAAATAATTACTAATATATCCTGATCTTCACTTATTACTACAGGTGTAATACACCCTGATCTTCACTAACATAATTACTATTATTATATACTTTCAATTTCATCTCTTCTTTTTTCTATAAAAGTTTGCGGGCATATATCACACGATATATGCCCGGAAACATTCCGGCCCGCAAACATTACGTCACAATCAAATTTCTACGCCGTTAATTTTCAAATTTTTCGTGTTTTTCATCTTTTACTCAGTTAAACCGATAAAGTTATTGTTAAAAATAAAATTATTGTTAGTTTCTAAATGAAATTGAAAGTATATAATAAAAAGGTTATAGACTTTGTATGGGAAATATGACGACCTCGTTTTTTGTCGCGGACGGACCTCGCAAGCTCGGTCCGTCTACGCGCCAAAAAACTCGGTCGTCATATTTTCCCATACAAAGTCTATAACCTATAAATACACCCTGATCCTCACTTACATAATTATTGATATACCCTGATCTTCACCTAGTATTAATACACCCTGATCTTCACTTACATAATTACTAATACATCCTGATCTTTACTTATTATTAATACACCCTGATCTTCACTTACATAATTACTAATACACCTTGATCTTCACTTACTACTAATACAACCTGATCTTCACTTACATAATTATTAATATACCCTGATCTTCACTTACATAATTACTAATACACCTTGATCTTCACTTACTACTAATACAACCAGATCTTCACTAACATAATTACTAATATATCCTGATCTTCACTTATTATTAATACATCCTGATCTTCACTTACATAATTACTAATACACCTTGATCTTCACTTACTACTAATACAACCTGATCTTCACTTACATAATTATTAATATACCCTGATCTTCACTTACATAATTACTAATACACCTTGATCTTCACTTACTACTAATACAACCAGATCTTCACTAACATAATTACTAATATATCCTGATCTTCACTTACTACTAATACAACCTGATCTTGACTAACATAATTACTAATATATCCTGATCTTCACTTATTACTAATACACCTTGATCTTCACTTACTACTAATACACCCTGATCTTCACTTACATAATTATTAATATACCCTGATCTTCACTTACATAATTACTAACACACCCTGATTTTCACTTACATAATTACTAATACACCCTGATCTTCACTTATTACTAATATACCCTGATCTTCACTTACATAATTACTAATACACCCTGATCTTCACTTACATAATTACTAATATACCCTGATCTTCACTTACATAATTACTAACACACCCTGATCTTCACTTACATAATTACTAACACACCCTGATCTTCACTTACATAGTTACTAATATATCCTGATCTTCACTTATTACTAATATACCCTGATCTTCACTTACATAATTACTAATACACCCTGATCTTCACTTATTACTAATACACCCTGATCTTCACTTATTACTAATACACCCTGATCTTCACTTACATAATTACTAACATACCCTGGTCTTCAATTATATAATTACTAAGACACCCGGATCTTCACTTACATAATTACTAACACAACCAGGTCTTCAATTATATAATTACTAATACACCCTGATCTTCACTTACATAATTACTAATATACCCTGATCTTCACTTACATAATTACTAACACACCCTGATCTTCACCTATTACTAATACACCCTGATCTTCACTTATTACTAATCCACCCTGACCTTCATTTACATAATTACTAATATACCCTGATCTTCATTTATTACTAATACACCCTGATCTTCACTTACATAACTACTAACACACCCGGATCTTCACTTAAATAATTACTAATATATCCTGATCTTCACTTATTACTACAGGTGTAATACACCCTGATCTTCACTAACATAATTACTATTATTATATACTTTCAATTTCATCTCTTCTTTTTTCTATAAAAGTTTGCGGGCATATATCACACGATATATGCCCGGAAACATTCCGGCCCGCAAACATTACGTCACAATCAAATTTCTACGCCGTTAATTTTCAAATTTTTCGTGTTTTTCATCTTTTACTCAGTTAAACCGATAAAGTTATTGTTAAAAATAAAATTATTGTTAGTTTCTAAATGAAATTGAAAGTATATAATAAAAAGGTTATAGACTTTGTATGGGAAATATGACGACCTCGTTTTTTGTCGCGGACGGACCTCGCAAGGTCGGTCCGTCTACGCGCCAAAAAACTCGGTCGTCATATTTTCCCATACAAAGTCTATAACCTATAAATACACCCTGATCCTCACTTACATAATTATTGATATACCCTGATCTTCACCTAGTATTAATACACCCTGATCTTCACTTACATAATTACTAATACATCCTGATCTTTACTTATTATTAATACACCCTGATCTTCACTTACATAATTACTAATACATCCTGATCTTCACTTACATAATTACTAATACACCTTGATCTTCACTTACTACTAATACAACCTGATCTTCACTTACATAATTATTAATATACCCTGATCTTCACTTACATAATTACTAATACACCTTGATCTTCACTTACTACTAATACAACCAGATCTTCACTAACATAATTACTAATATATCCTGATCTTCACTTACTACTAATACAACCTGATCTTGACTAACATAATTACTAATATATCCTGATCTTCACTTATTACTAATACACCTTGATCTTCACTTACTACTAATACACCCTGATCTTCACTTACATAATTATTAATATACCCTGATCTTCACTTACATAATTACTAATACACCTTGATCTTCACTTACTACTAATACAACCTGATCTTCACTAACATAATTACTAATATATCCTGATCTTCACTTACTACTAATACAACCTGATCTTGACTAACATAATTACTAATATATCCCGATCTTCACTTATTACTAATATACCCTGATCTTCACTTACATAATTACTAATACACCCTGATCTTCACTTACTATTAATACACCCTGATCTTCACTAACATAATTACTAATATATCCTGATCTTCACTTACATAATTACTAATACACCCTGATCTTCACTTACTACTAATACACCCTGATCTTCACTAACATAATTACTAATATACCCTGATCTTCACTTACATAATTACTAATACACCCTGATCTTCACTTACTACTAATACACCCTGATCTTCACTAACATAATTACTAATATACCCTGATCTTCACTTACATAATTACTAATACACCCTGATCTTCACTTACTACTAATACAACCTGATCTTCACTAACATAATTACTAATATATCCTGATCTTCATTTACTACTAATACAACCTGATCTTGACTAACATAATTACTAATATATCATGATCTTCACTTATTACTAATACACCCTGATCTTCACTTACATAATTACTAATACACCTTGATCTTCACTTACTACTAATACGCCCTGATCTTCACTAACATAATTACTAATATACCCTGATCTTCACTTATTACTAATATACCCTGATCTTGACTAACATAATTACTAATATATCATGATCTTCACTTATTACTAATACACCCTGATCTTCACTTACATAATTACTAATACACCTTGATCTTCACTTACTACTAATACACCCTGATCTTCACTAACATAATTACTAATATACCCTGATCTTCACTTATTACTAATATACCCTGATTTTCATTTACATAATTACTAATACACCCTGATCTTCACTTACATAATTACTAATACACCTTGATCTTCACTTACATAATTACTAATACATCCTGATCTTCATTTACATAATTACTAATACACCCTGATCTTCACTTAAATAATTACTAACACACCCTGGTCTTCACTTTCATAATTATTAATACACCCTGATCTTCACTAACATAATTACTAATATACCCTGATCTTCACTTACATAATTACTAATACACCCTGATCTTCACTTACATAATTACTAACACACCCTGATCTTCACTTACATAATTACTAACACACCCTGGTCTTCAATTATATAATTACTAATACACCCTGATCTTCACTTATTACTAATATACCCTGATCTTCACTTACATAATTACTAATACACCCTAATCTTCACTTACATAATTACTAACACACCCTGATATTCACTTAAATAATTACTAATATACCCTGATCTTCACTTACATAATTAATAACACACCCTGATCTTCACTTATTACTAATACACCCTGATCTTCACTTACATAATTACTAACATACCCTGGTCTTCAATTACATAATTACTAATACACCCTGATCTTCACTTACATAATTAATAACACACCCTGATCTTTACTTATTACTAATACACCCTGATCTTCACTTACATAATTGCTAACACACCCTGATTTTCACTTACATAATTACTAATATATATAGAATATCACACTCTAATGTTGATCTCGGACCTGGGATTGGCCCCGAGATCACTCGAGGGGCAATCCCAGGTCCGAGATCAACATTAGAGTGTGATATTGTTTATATCATATACCTAAAACACAACAAGTTGATAAACATTTTTTTTTAAATTGGGGGGTGGGGTGGGGGGTGGGGGGGGGGGGGTCATTGACCCAAACATAAATACATGGTATACTGTACAACGATATTTGACTATTTCATTCCTTCAGAGAGTTTACTTTAATGGTTACGTTTCCAGTACTATTGACATTGTGAAACATGCTAAAGTCTGGGTTTTGTAGCTTTATTCCATTGCTGATTTTTATTTATTTTTTCGGATTTACCAAACTCACCCGTTTTCAATATTTCATATAATTTGTAAGAGTTGTAGAACTTTGTTTACGTGGCGTCATCGTATGAACGGGAATGTTTACAGATCTGATGCTGCTATTTCTTTGCTTAAGGAATGTTACCTTATACTGAAGTAAGTTTTTTTTTTTTACCGTTTCCCATCTGTTTAGCATCTATAAGTCGTTGAAATACGTCGGAAGATAATGGTTCTACTTTTCTCGTTTTATTGCCAAGTCCTCGGGATTTTAGATTTCAGAAATCGTTTTAAAACAGTTTTCTACATCAAAATTGCTGTAAATTAACATTTTATCTCCATTAGGACCGGGGATTTCTGAAAATGCTTCAGTATCACCCTCCATAATCCTCCTACTGTTTTCTGTCACCTAGAACGTTGATTGTTTTGAAATGAAGTTAAACGTGTTATTGTTCTAAATAAACAATTGTTACTTGGGTTACCCCCCTTTGCTTAGATACTCGCTACAATTTAGCGCTGTTTTCAAAAACGTTTTTATTTAATTTTTCTGCTTAAATTAAATTTTGTCGTGGAAGAAAGTTTTATATATGAAAAAAATTGTGTCTAACATCATTTTGTCATGTAGTTATGTTAGATTTCAAAAGATTAAAGAAGAAATAGCCATTTGAAATTTGAGGGCGAGACAGCCCCTTGACAACGGGCCGAGACAGAGATATCTCGGCCCTTAGGGCGAGACAGCCCTACCTACTTGCAGCTGTCTCACCCTAGCCAAGATAGGTGTATCAGGGCTGATACACTACTAGGTATATGATATACCCTGATCTTCACTTACATAATTACTAACACACCCTGATCTTCACTTCCATAATTACTAATACACCCTGATCTTCACTTACATAATTACTAATACACCCTGATCTTCAGTTACATAATTACTAATACACCCTGATCTTCACTTACATCATTACTAATACACCCTGATCTTCACTTATTACTAATACACCCTGATCTTCACTTACATCATTACTAATACACCCTGATCTTCATTTACATAATTACTAACACACCCTGATCTTCACTTACATAATTACTAACACACCCTGATCTTCACTTACATAATTACTAATATACCCTGAACTTCACTTACATAATTACTAATACACCCTGAACTTCACTTACATAATTACTAATACACCCTGATCTTCACTTACATAATTACTAATACACCTTGATCTTCACTTACTACTAATACAACCTGATCTTCACTAACATAATTACTAATATATCCTGATCTTCACTTATTACTAATACACCCTGATCTTCACTTACATAATTACTAATACACCCTGATCTTCACTTACATAATTGCTAATATACCCTGATCTTCACTTATAAAATTACTAATATACCCTGATCTTCACTTACATAATTACTAATATACCCTGATCTTCACTTACATAATTGCTAACACACCCTGATTTTCACTTAAATAATTACTAATATACCCTGATCTTCACTTACATAATTACTAACACACCCTGATCTTCACTTCCATAATTACTAATATACCCTGATCTTCACTTACATAATTACTAACACACCCTGATCTTCACTTATTACTAACACACCCTGATATTCACTTACATAATTGCTAATATACATGTACCCTGATTTTCACTTAAATAATTACTAATATACCCTGATCTTCACTTACATAATTGCTAACACACCCTGATTTTCACTTAAATAATTACTAATATACCCTGATCTTCACTTCCATAATTACTAACACACCCTGATCTTCACTTCCATAATTACTAATATACCCTGATCTTCACTTACATAATTACTAACACACCCTGATCTTCACTTCCATAATTACTAATATACCCTGATTTTCACTTAAATAATTACTAATATACCCTGATCTTCACTTACATAATTAGTAATACACCCTGGTCTTCACTTACATAATTACTAATACACACTGATCTTCACTTACATAATTACTAACACACCCTGATCTTCACTTATTACTAATACACTCCGATCTTCACTTACATAATTACTAATATACCCTGATCTTCACTTACATAATTACTAATCACACTGATGTTCACTTACATAATAACTAATATACTCTGATATTTACTTACTTAATCACTAATACACCATAATCTTCACTTAAGTAATTACTAATACACTCTTATCTTCACCTACATAATTACTGATATACCTTGACCTTCTCTTACTTATTACTAAGAAATTGTGATCCTGAAGGACTTACTCAAACATTGTGACTCTTATTTAATTACTAAGATATAATGATTCTTACTTATTTACTAATACAAACTGACCCTACCTTAATTACTAAGACATCATGACCCTTCTTAATTACTATGACATCATGACCCTTACTTAATTACTAAGACATCATGACTCTTACTTAATTACTAAGACATTGCGACACTTACTAAATTATTATGACATCATGACCCTTACTTAATTACTAAGTCATACATGACTCTTACTTAATTACTAAGACATTGTGACACCTACTAAATTACTATGACATCATGACCCTTACTTAATTACTATGACATCATGACCCTTACTTAATTACTATGACATCATGGTCCTTACTTAATTACTAAGATATAGTGATACATGCTTGCTATGACATCATGACCCTTACTGAATTACTATGACATCATGATCCTACTTAATTACTATGACATCATGACCCTTACTTAATTACTAAGACATTATGATGCTTATCAAATTACTAAGACATCATGATCATTACTAAATTACGAAGACATCATGAGAACTTGATTACAAAGATATAGTGATACATGATTGCTATGACATCATGGCCCTTACTTAATTACTAAGACACAATGATCCTAACCTAAAACTTCAAAAACACCGTGGGAATCCTCCCTATGTGACAATTAAATGGAATGTTAAATACGGCACATTATAATGTTATAATGTTCCATGGAGAGGAAAAGCACAACAGATGTACAGTTTTATTTCCCTCAAATATTGGATACACACATTGATTAGTTTCTTTGTAATCAATTCATTTACGAGATAAACATTTAAAGAGGAATACGAAGTAACATTTTCCCCAGCCGCAGCTCAATAAATTGTTGTATATTATTCTATCTAGATAAACCATGATAAAAATATCGTAAACATCCATCGTTTGTTTCACGTGTCAATCACTTATAAAATGAAATTTGCCATTAACTCGTACATTTACTATTTCAACATATTAGAAAATTAGTAACCACTTTTGTTCAGTGCATATACATGTCATCTATAATGATACACATTTAAAGAAAAGAGTAGATATTCTTGGAATTAACCTCGTAACAAAAATATAACCTCGTTATTTGAAAACACAATATCGACTATAATAAGAACGAGACAATTATGGTCTTTAGGCTGAATATGGAGTTTCCAAATACTGAATACATTCACGGCGTCCTGCACACAGGAGAGGGACGAAAACTGTAAAGAGTTTACATCATAACTGTAAAACGTTATAAAGTTACACTACAGTTTACAAAGTCCAATGCTTTCCCCACAAAAAGATCGATAAAAAGTTAAAAACTCCTCCCGGAATTTCAAGTCAAATAAGAAATAAAATATTGGATTTGCCATATTGTTAATGTTATATAACCGGAAGCCAGTCAGGTACAGCACCAGTTCAGATGATGTCATGTTGTTTTCATAATGTGGATTTGTAAAAAATACAATGACCACGATGATGTAGGGAAGAAAACTGGCAACAAATAGAGAAGTGATGGCCACAAGCACTTTTGTTATATTCTTCTCTTTTCTTTCAACAGGAAAGGATTTGCTGAGAAGTTTCATGTCCAGGTTTCTTGTTTCCTCGGGAGCAGGAGTGGCAGTTTTTGCATCCGGGTTGTTTACCAAATTGCTTGCCTCTTTTATTACATTGGTTTTCGAGTGGTTTGAAATGTTTATATTTTCATCACGTTTTCCCTGTCCTTCCTCGCTTGTTTCACTTTTGCCTCTGACGTCACAATCATTCTCTTGTTCCTGGCGTGTAGCATTGGTTTTTGTGTAGCTTTGCTGGAAGAAACTAAAATTTGTAAGATGCACTTTTGGTGAATCACATAATTCCTCACAGCTGTGAGACAGACGTTGTGCGCTATTTGGGCTCACAGACGATTTCATTTTAAAGAGGTCACTTGAGGAACAAAACGTGCGGTTTAATTTCACCGAATTACGGTGGTTCCTATTTAGCCTAGCCCTCATTTGACGTTCATGTTTCTTCAATCTCAATCCAATAATAGAATATATAACAATCAGACAAAACATGCAGATTACGATAATGAGAGTTAGGAAACCTGCATACGCATACCCAAATGTTGAATGGTCAGCCATGTGGTCACCCCACGTGCATTCCTTGCCGTAAAAAAATTCATTTATTTTAATAGTTTTAGGTCCGTATATGTAAAGCACAGGCGCTGACACGATAAATGTTACGACAATCACAGCTATTACATATTTCTTGGCCCGTCTTTCACTCATTTGTTTTCCATAAGGTTTGCAAATTTTTCTATATCGTTCCGATGCTATTAAGACTAATGTAAACGCACACGTAAGAGCTACGATATAATTAACGAACCGAAATAACTTACACGACACTGGATCGCTGAAGGAATGCGGCAAGGATTCGTCCACAATTTCAAACGGCATGGAAACACAACATCCGGTCATGTCAATGACAGCCAGCGACAAGACAAACCACCTGTAAGTTGATCTTTTAAACCGAGTGTAATAAAGATACAACACGTGACTGTTTCCTATAGCACCGAAAACAGCTACAATTCCTGTGAAGACTCGAACAGGTAACCTGATCGCCACAGCTTCTGAAGTCAATTCTTCCAAAGTTTGATTCGCTGAAGACATCCTGACCCTTTCGATGCTCTTTAGTAACAACAGCAAAGAGCAATAACAATGCTCCGAGCGTATATCGGAGCACTCCTCGATGGCTATGATGAGCCTGCACAAGCTGCCGAGTCCCCGGAGTTTGACATTATGAATCATTGAAAAGAATATAAAATTTTCATCCAATTGGTTGTTTTACTCACTTCTCTTTTAACATAAAAAACGTTTATCGGTTGACACATAATGGATATTAATCTGAACACCGG
This sequence comes from Ostrea edulis, assembly GCF_947568905.1. NCBI lineage: Eukaryota > Metazoa > Mollusca > Bivalvia > Ostreida > Ostreidae > Ostrea > Ostrea edulis. The sequence goes on from NC_079169.1 coordinate 8,883,200, forward strand.
TTTATCATTTTCGATGCTTTATATATTGAATAAAGATAGATTTTCAAGATAAATCGAAACATTAAATGTCACTGTAGAAGTAAGTCTGATGTATCAGCACTGATCGAGTACAAATAACCATCAGTCATAATAACCCGGCACACAGAGGGGGGATATGAAAACAGCTTTATAATTCTAATTAGGTCAATGTCAAGTTCGTCTATTCAAAAACCTAAAGAATCCTATCAGAAACACATACAGTGCTTGCCAGGAGAAAGCGGAAGAGCGTTTTTACAGTTTCGTCATGTCAATAGTAGATAACTCTGCCGCCTAAATCAGAACACATTGCTGTGTGTGTGTTTTTATTTGATTGAACCAATCTGGTAACCTACACGATAATAGATGGCAATATTATAGAAAATGCTATTTCCGAATCATTTACAATCTGGATATCATAATATACGCTAATAAGGGTATGAGGTCTATTTCATGTACGGACGAATTTATCTAAGGTTGCTTGCAAAAGTTAATCTGATAATAAATAAATATTTTTATATTGCATACCAAGAAATGTTGGCTTCATGAAAGCAAGAAAAAGATCATAACTAAAATGAATGGATTCTGTATTTGAGAGAATTGAAATATCATTCATACACACCTATCGGATCATGACTACTATTCTATCACACCTGTGGTAGGTACGTATACAGGTATACAGTTATTCTATCACACGTATGTTATAGATGCGTATACAGGTATACAGTTATTCTATCACACCTATGTATACATGTATACAGTTATTCTATCACACCTATGTATATATGTATACAGTTATTCTATCACACCTATGTATACATGTATACAGTTATTCTATCACACATATGTATACAGGTATACAGTTATTCTATCACACCTATGTATACAGGTATACAGTTATTCTATCACACCTATGTATACAGGTACACAGTTATTATATCACACCTATGGTATAGGTACGTATACAGGTATACAGTTATTCTATCACACCTATGTATACATGTATACAGTTATTCTATCACACCTATGTATACAAGTATACAGTTATTATATCACACCTATGCATACACGTACACAGTTATTCTATCATACCTATGTATACAGGTATACAGTTATTCTATCACACCTATGTATACAGGTATACAGTTATTATATTATACCTATGTATACAGGTATACAGTTATTCTATCACACCTATGTATACAGGTACACAGTTATTCTGTCACACCTATGTATACATGTATACAGTTATTATATCACATCTATGTATACAGGTATACAGTTATTCTATCACACCTATGTATACAGGTATACAGTTATTCTATCACACCTATGTATACAGGTATACAGTTATTCTATCACACCTATGTATACAGGTATACAGTTATTCTATCACACCTATGTATACACGTACACAGTTATTCTATCATACCTATGGTTGGTACGTATACAGGTATACAGTTATTCTATCACACCTATGTATACAGGTACACAGTTATTCTATCACACCTATGTTATAGATGCGTATACAGGTATACAGTTATTCTATCACACCTATGTATACAGGTATACAGTTATTCTATCACACCTATGTATACAGGTACACAGTTATTCTATTATACCTATGTATACAGTTATTATATCACACCTATGTATACAGGTATACAGTTATTCTGTCACACCTATGTATACATGTATACAGTTATTCTATCACACCTATGTATACAGGTACACAGTTATTCTATCACATCTATGTATACAGGTATACAGTTATTCTATCACACCTATGTATACATGTATACAGTTATTCTATCACACCTATGTATACAGGTATACAGTTATTCTATCACACCTATGTATACAGGTATACAGTTATTCTATCACACCTATGTATACAGGTATACAGTTATTCTATCACACCTATGTATACAGGTATACAGTTATTATATCATACCTATGTATACAGGTACATAGTTATTCTATCACACCTATGTATACAGGTATACAGTTATTGTATCACACATATGGTAGGTACGTATACAGGTATACAGTTATTATATCACACCTATGGTAGGTACGTATACAGTTATTATATCACACCTATGGTATAGGTACGTATACAGGCACATTTATTATATCACACCGGTGGTAGGTACGTATACAGTTATTATATCACACCTATGATATAGGTACGTATACAGGTATACAGTTATTATATCACACCTGTGGTAGGTACGTATACAGTTATTATATCACACCTATGGTATAGGTACGTATACAGGCACATTTATTATATCACACCGGTGGTAGGTACGTATACAGTTACTATATCACACCTATGATATAGGTACGTATACAGGTATACAGTTATTATATCACACCTATGGTAGGTACGAGCAGGATACGTTGGTATATACATATAGTCCAATCTACAATAGGTTTATATCCACGTTCTGTCCCTCGTCGTAAACCACGGTTTTGAGTCCACACACGCCCCCTCGTGATGATGGAGTCCACACACGCCCCCTCGTGATGATGGAGTCCACACACGCCCCCTCGTGATGATGGAGTCCACACACGCCCCCTCGTGACGATGGAGTCCACACACGCCCCCTCGTGATGATGGAGTCCACACACGCCCCCTCGTGACGATGGAGTCCACACACGCCCCCTCGTGATGATGGAGTCCACACACGCCCCCTCGTGATGATGGAGTCCACACACGCCCCCTCGTGATGATGGAGTCCACACACGCCCCCTCGTGATGATGGAGTCCACACACGCCCCCTCGTGACGATGGAGTCCACACACGCCCCCTCGTGATGATGGAGTCCACACACGCCCCCTCGTGATGATGGAGTCCACACACGCCCCCTCGTGATGATGGAGTCCACACACGCCCCCTCGTGATGATGGAGTCCACACACGCCCCCTCGTGATGATGGAGTCCACACACGCCCCCTCGTGACGATGTGTTCTGTCATGTATCACGTCCAATATATAAGAAAAATGATAAACTAATCAAAATTTTTAAAAATGATAAAACGAGATATGTTGTTTATTTAAAAAAAAAAAAAGAGGTATGTCGTTCTTGCGGTTTTGAATTCTCTTACGATTACGGCGGGGACAATGCCGACTGACTCCATTGTGATTATTTGCATCATGACTCCATTGTGATTATTGGCATCATGGCTCCATTGTGATTATTGGCATCATGGCTCCATTGTGATTATCGACACCAGGACTCCATTGTGATTATTGACATCATGGCTCCATTGTGATTATCGACACTTGTTTCAGATATCAAATACTGAGTTGGTTAGGTTGACAAGCATAATTTGAGTAATAGTCAAAACATTTCCCATTGAATTATGCTTGCTTTCCCCCCGTTTTCTGGATGGTATTTATAAACGTCTTATATTCAGCATGTATCAGCTTTATAAAAAAAAAAAGGGTTTTCATGTGCAAAGTATTATTTTGAATGATAGACGAGAACATTATTTTTGTGATATTAGAGATTTTTCTTTTCTGGTCTTTAATCAGTGTGGGTTATTCCCACACATGTTTTATTTTCTCAAAATCGCCGTACTTTCCGAAGTTTATGCGCTTGGCTCACTGACTAGGCTGTAAACATGCCGTCTTGTGATGCATCTAAAAACAGCCGACATACTGGTATTAACTTTGTTTTGTTTGCGACAATTTAGAGTGTGAATCTTGACTGTTCTGTGCAGAAATTTATATTGCAGATTTTCGTGATAGTAATATAATTTACGTTACAAGAACATGTATGATTGTGGTATTTAATCTGCTTCATTACATTTGTAATCAATTATTCTTGGGGGGAAACTCCATAAGTTTTTATAATGCAATAAAACATGTTCAAACCACTCGTTTTAAGTACTGAACAAAACCCAAGTATATGTATAAATCTTCCAGCCAAATAACCCCACCCCCAACAAGAACTGGGCTGGGCAATGGGGTCTCCTTTTGGTGTTTAAAATAAAAGATAGCATAATATGATATTATGTTATTCATCAAATAGTGATCGTGGACAAATAACATACAAAATGTTGAATTCATGGAAAATTAACGTTTCCTTAGAATACATATGTAGTTCCTATTCACATTAGCAGATCGTTGAAATCGAGTAAATAGAGGGCAAAGTCACAGGGTAAAACGTCTGGTAAAACAGAGGGGTGGATCTATCTGTTGACTGCCGTGGTTTGGCATGAAACCATAAGTACAATTTGCTGTTACATGTGTTGGACGATTATGACATAAGAACATCATTCGTTGTCCGCCATGCGTGTACGAGCGAGCGTTGGAGATTGCACGCGACCGCTCGCATTGTTGAACATACGTCTTTTTGGGTATCCTGATAATTGATATATTTTTCTAAGAAAAATCTGTTTCACTTTCGGTTACATAATTACCATCTTTGAATGGGAATCTGAGCTGCAGTTCGCTTTGACTTGAAAATCATTGAATACGGGGTTTTCTTCTGTATTTCACTACAGAAAGCCTTCACCTTTGTTTGGTTAATCCATTTTATTTGTCTTTTCCCGTGATTCATGTTAATCTATAAATCAGACGTGTAATAATTCGGTGACACAACCAACGGCAAATTTTGTCTCTTGTCATATTGCTCAAAATCAATGGGACCCATTGTACAAACACGAAATTCCCCACTCCCCAATTTTAAGACTTTCAAAATGGTTACATCCTTGTACATTTCAGCAGTGGTATTGGCAGTTCATCTTCCGTCCTTACTGCATTTTTCCCACTAGCGGTTGACTTTGAATTTCCAATTTGTTTTTCATTTTCTAATGAGAGAAATTGAACACTTTTGATTCATTGTTGGTCTGCTCTAATGGATGTATTGGACACATCAGTTTTCATACATTGATTTGAGTTCTTCAAAGGAAATTTACCTGGATAAGTTAATGAGAAACTGTTTTATTTATGACACGATGCTTACTGCACCCTGAAGGGACTGTCCTGTTTCCCTCATGTTGTATACTATGGGTAGGTCTGGAGAAAATAGTACTCACACCGAAATGCGAAAAATTTACCTATCTTACGTAGGTGTTATTTCAGAAGCAAAGATATAGCCGACATAACTCAGGTAAAGTACGAGGAACATAACATAAGGTTAATAAGTACATTAATGTCCTGTTCGCACGAAGAATTTGAATGCGCATCAAACGCAAGTTACTGCGCATTAAAATCTGAATCGCGTTCACACGAATATTTGAATGCGCAATCACATCTTCACACCAAATAATCTAACTCTACCAGATTAATCAAATTTAAAAATAGATTTAGGTATGATATTGTGATAAAAAAAATAAATAAAAAAGATTATGTATGTGTTATTCGTTTTGATTCTGAATTAATAGATATATTAAATTGACTAACTACTGTGCAGTTTTAAAAATTCTGTCTCACGAGAGAAATAAATTCCATATCCAGCAATAAAAACATAGGATTTTCTGTTTTTCCTTACGCACTTTTAGCTGTATTGACGTTCAAAACTATAGTGTGCAGAAAATATAGTGCCTTATATCATATGTAAATCAATACATTTGAACAATAAGACAACCTCAATTCAAATTTGATTTGAGTACTCAAATAAAAAACATGAAAAAGTATATATAGCTTAAAATGAAGGACCTGGTGATCTTATGTATCGCGGATGAATATCGCGGCAAATAGTCCCAGTTGTTATTTTCACAGTGTGAAAATGGCAACTGGGAAACTACAACGTTTTATTCATTGGATAAATTTCAGTATTTCACTGTTGAAAGTGTAATGATTTTTTGTTATTATGACCAGGTATATTCTTTATAAAGGAGTCGAGTTTCCTTACTTATATTGATTTCGGCAGGCAGTCACAAATCTCTACACTTTTGTTAAATCGAAGTAATTGCCTTGAAGGCGATGCTTGCATTTTCGATAGTGAGCAATGAAGCATCTTCGCTGACTGCACGTCCTTAAACATTTTCATGTCATTCTATTTGCCCATGGCATACTGTTTAGTGAATCATATTTGATAAATGACCGTTATGGGAGCCTGACATCGATTTGAACAATTCAACAGTTCTTAACTTTCCGAACACACCTAATTATCGGTAGTGGTTTCAGAGTAATATAATGACAGAAGTTATTGTGAAAAACTAAATCAAATTATTCTACATAAAGAAAATCATTGATAAATTCCCAGAAACAGTGTATAAATCCTCGCTCTTTTATGACACAACTTATGGAATTTTTGAAAATGACATTGTTTCGCTCGATTCTAATATATACTGGCACTTCTTTGTAGGAGCTGTGCCGTTACCTAGTTATTGATCTAGATTATTGTCCTAAAGAGCCAGTTGCATGGAGGAGTACATCACGCTAGTGTTTTATTTCTATTTAGCGAGAGAAAAAAATCACACGAAATTCCATAGAAAAGGCTAGGGATTTTAGAATATGCTTGAGTTTTTCTTATTTCATGTTTGGCTTGAAATTTCTTAGTTCATTTTAGTTCATTTTTGCTCATTAAGTTCATAATGACTACATGTTTTACAGTATGAAAAGGATAACGAACAGTGATCAATCTCATAACTCCTATATAAAGGTGAAGATAACGAACAGTGATCAATCTCATAACTCCTAAATAATGCAAAATTAAGAGTGGGAAAAACATGGACCCCTGAACATTATGCTCGAGTTTGATTTACATGATTGTATTTATCAAGAAATGAAAAAAACCCAAATGTTTTACTTTGATTGGATCTGATTTTTCAATTGCAGAATTCAATTAATGTCCGTAAAATTTGACTATTACATGTGAGTTCTTGATTCGATTGGACACTACTAGTTTGTCTGGACTATTCTCTGTGAGTTCTGAATTATCGTAGACACTACTAGTTTGTCTGGACTATTCTCTGTGAGTTCTGAATTATCGTAGACACTACTAGTTTGTCTGGACTATTCTCTGTGAGTTCTGAATTATCGTAGACACTACTAGTTTGTCTGGACTATTCTCTGTGAGTTCTGAATTATCGTAGACACTACTAGTTTGTCTGGACTATTCTCTGTGAGTTCTGAATTATCGTAGACACTACTAGTTTGTCTGGACTATTCTCTGTGAGTTCTGAATTATCGTAGACACTACTAGTTTGTCTGGACTATTCTCTGTGAGTTCTGAATTATCGTAGACACTACTAGTTTGTCTGGACTATTCTCTGTGAGTTCTGAATTATCGTAGACACTACTAGTTTGTCTGGACTATTCTCTGTGAGTTCTGAATTATCGTAGACACTACTAGTTTGTCTGGACTATTCTCTGTGAGTTCTGAATTATCGTAGACACTACTAGTTTGTCTGGACTATTCTCTGTGAGTTCTGAATTATCGTAGACACTACTAGTTTGTTTAGACTATTCTCTGTGAGTTTTGGATTCTATTAGATACTGTTAGTTTGTCTGGACTACTTTATGTGAGTTCTGGATTCTTTAAGAGTCTGCTAGTTTGTAGAAGTTGGATGTAGGATATCCGAGGATCTTGTCATCTTCTCGACAATTCAAAAACAGACTATATATGAAAGTGCACATCGTATGAAGTCATTGCATGATATCACTGTATTTACCCTAGATACAATGTAAGTTGTTTTGTAAGAATTATAAGAACTAAACTCTAGACATAAACAATGACGAGGGCGGTACGCTGATCTGGATCTAGGCGGTGCGACAGTGCAATCGTGCCCCTCTAATCTAGTAGAAAATGCATGTATAAAACAAAATACGATTTCGTAAACCCTATAAACGATTTAAAAAGTCGTTTCCACGATTTATGAAAATGCCATACTTAGAATTTGAATATCTAAATGTCTAAGTAGTTGTATTATGAGGAGAAACAGCGGAATCTTGGGGGTAATCAATAGTCGATGCCGCAGACAGTATCCCGGTACTATTATTAGGTCACCTGAGTCACTCAGGTGATATATTGCAATTAGTCTGCGTCCGTCCTATTGTGTAAATCATTGAACATTTCTAACTTCTTGATAACTACCATTCCAATTCTTTTCATATTTGGTATTAAGTATCTTTGGGACAAGGCGGACATAAATTGTACATTTCAGGACTCTGCACCCTTGGGGTCTGAGGGGCGGGGCAAAAACTTCCAAAAATTGACCATTATAAAATAAATCTTCTCTACACCCGCACATGTGCACGAAAACCTAAATGCATAGTGATGTAGAGCAGGAAGACCTCAACCAAAATTGTAAATGTCATGATCCCCGGGACAGGGGTTCTGACCCTCAGGGCGGGGCCAAACTTGTTACATAGCGTTTATGTGTAAAACATCTTTAGTGCTATTGATACTAAATCAAAACTACATGGATATTTAGAAAGAACAGGTAATCCTTTACCAAAATTGTAAATTTGATTACCCCAAGGGTTGGGGCTTTAATATCAGGGTTGGGCCAAAATGGTCGGTTGTAAAATTTGTGAATAGTAGAACATTTTTAACTTTTTGATAAGTACTATTCCAATTCTTTTCAAATTTGGTATGAAGCATCATTGGCACACGGTGGACATCAATTGTAAATTTCAGAACTCCTGGAGCTTGAGGAGCACGGCAAAAAACTACTCATCATTGACAACTATCAAACATCTTCTCTACAACCGCACATGTGCAAGAAAATCTAAATGCATAGTGATGTAGAACAGGAAGGCCTCTACAAAAATTGTAGATTTCATAATCCCCGGGGTAAATGTTCTGACCCCAGGGCGGGGCCAAACTTGGTATATAGCTTTTATGTTTAAAACATTTTTAATTAAAATCTTCTTTAGTGTTTTTGATATTGAATTGAAACTAAATGAATATCTAGAAAGAATAGGTAGTCTTTTACCAAAATTGTAAATTTTATGACCCCAGGGGTAGGGGTTTTGGTATCAGGGTGGGACCAAAATGCTTAGGTATTAAATGTGTGAACAATATAATTTTTTTTAACTTCTTCTTGATAACTACCATTCCAATCTTTTTCAGATTTAGTATTAAGCATATTTTGGACAAGGTGGTCTAAATTATAAAAATCTGAATTTTTGCTTGTGGTTGTGACTCCATGGAGAGGCCAAACTTGTTATATACCGTGAATTGATAACGAACAGTGATCAATCTCATAAATCACATAAGCAATACAAAGTAGATAGTTGGGTAAACACGGACCCCTGGATACACCAGAGGTAGGATCAGGTGCCTAGGAGGAGTAAGCGTCCCCTGTCGCCCGGTCACACCAGCCGAGAGCCCTTTATCTCGATCAGGTAAACGGAGTTATCCGTAGTCAAAATCAGTGTGCCACGAACGGTCTAACAGTCGGTATGAAACACTTCAGACAGTATTTGACCCCGTGATAGGTTGTATTGGCAAACTAGGTCGTTATTACGACCATATAATTTGCGAAATGCTGACTTTTTAACGAGACTGTTGAAACCCCCTGTACCATCAACTTATTTGTCAGTAGCTTGTCTCGATGTGTAAAGCATTCAGATAATACCTTTCTAAAATGCTATTGATCTTAAATTGAAACCAAATAAATATTTCAAAAGTGTATGCAGTCCTTTATCAAGATTTAAATTTCATGATCCTAGGGGGTAAGGATTTGGTTCCAGGGTTGAGCCAAACTTATCATAGTGATTATACTTTCTTTATCATTTGAAATACTTCTTGAAGTTTGCTGATATGGTATAAAAACTAAATGCATATTTGGAAAACGCAGAAAGGGGTGCACCAAACTTATGAATTTCACAACCCCAAGGTTTTGACTTTAGGATGGGTCCAAATTAGTCACATTGTGTTAATGTTACGTATATTTTATCAAGTAAAGCCTTTCCTCAATTCAGGCACTTTCGATGACATTTAAAAGAAAGATGTGATCTTAAATAATATACATGTATATGTACTTTTGTTGAATATAGTATTCAAAACAGGAAAGCATTTCTAGATTTCATAGGCCTTGGGACTAGTGATACTTATAACTAATACTCAGGTAACTGATAAGGCCTGTGGGACTAATATACTTATAACTAATACTCTGGTGACTGATAAGGCCTGTGGGACTAGTGATACTTTTAACTAATTCTCAGGTGACTGATAAGGCCTGTGGGACTAGTGATACTTATAACTACTACTCAGGTGACTGATAAGGCCTGTGGACTAGTGATACTTATAACTAATACTCAGGTAACGGATAAGGCCTGTGGACTAGTGATACTTATAACTAATACTCGGGTGACTGATAAGGTATGTGGACCAGTGATACTTATAACTAATATTCAGGTGACTGATAAGGCCTGTGAGACTACTGATACTTATAACTAATACTCAGGTGACTAATAAGGCCTGTGGGACTAGTGATACTTTTAACTAATACTCAGGTGACTGATAAGGCCTGTGAGCCTCTTGTTATCTATATATCAATCCACAATAAAATCTAGATATTTTTTCCTAATAACTATTTACCTATTTACTTTTTATTGATTATATATTCCCCCACAAAAAAACCTAGACATTTTGTCCTTTTGTCCTTATAATCATTTAAGTTTTTTTTAATACATATTTTTTTTTATAAATCAAATACATTTGTTTTGGGGATTTGACAGGGGATGCTTACTCCTCCTAGGCACCTGATCGCTCCTTTGGTGTATCCAGGGGTCCGTGTTTGCGCAACTCGCTATTTTGTATTGTTTATAGGAGTTATCAGATTGATCACTGTTCGTTATCTTCACTTTTCATTTGAAACAAAAGGTGTATTACTGAACCAATATTGGTAAATTTATAGATTTCATCTCTTTTTTCAATCAAATTTGGAATGTTTACTCCAATATTATCAGAACAGCGGCGATGTGATATCGACAATATTTTTAATCTCATCTGCATCCATCCATTTACTTGTATTAGTGTGGAGGAGTTAATGATCGCCTAATGCATTATAGAATACATGTTTTATTTGTGTAGGTTCGTTAAAATAGAGATTATTTCCGTACAGCTGGGTCATAAATTGCCATGATAGCATATCAAAATATTAATCTTTTCTCATTCCATTTTCAATAAGCAGGTCATGTCACTAGAGACCACCACACGCTCTGGATTTAGTACGAACAAACAGTCTATCAAAAATTCATGGCGTTTCCGTGTTAGTTCGACTTTTCTATCTCTAGCTCTTCCGCTCGTCAATATAAATATGGACCATTGATATGGTTTTCAAGATTACAATCTAAAACTGTCAATGCCAGAATTCATCTGTATCAAATACCATAAAAAATTCATCTGCAGGGGGAAAATGAAGGTAAGATGAAGCTGTCTCCTTAAATCAATTAGCGTTTAACTGTAATATGGAAACAAAATATTGACACCACTGACAAACTATTCAACAGTGATTTATATGCATGTCAGCGACAGGTTAACAAATTATCAAGTGTTGATAGTTTGTCTTATGAAGATATCAGGCTCACAGTGGGTGTGACCGGTCAACAGGGGATGCTTACTCCTTCTAGGCACCTTATCCCGCCTCTGGTATCTCCAGTGGTCTGTGTTTGCCCTACTCTTAATTTTGTTTTCTTTATAGGAATCGGGAGATTGGTCATCTCTATTCGTTATTTTCACTTTTTCATTATGAAGTTATTGACACCATTGACAGATTATTACATGTTTACAGTATAAGGAAGTTGTGGACATCATTGACAGATTATTACATGTTTACAGTATAAGGAAGTTGTTAACATCATTGACAGATTATTACATGTTTATAATATAAGGAAGTTGTGGACATCATTGACAGATTATTACATGTTTACAGTATAAGGAAGTTGTTAACATCATTGACAGATTATTACATGTTTATAATATAAGGAAGTTGTGGACATCATTGACAAATTATTACATGTTTACAGTATAAGGAAGTTATTGACATCATTGACAGATTATTACATGTTTATAATGTAAGGAAGTTGTGGACATCATTGACAAATTATTACATGTTTACAGTATAAGGAAGTTGTTGACATCATTGACAGATTATTACATGTTTATAATGTAAGGAAGTTGTGGACATCATTGACAAATTATTACATGTTTACAATATAAGGGAGTTGTTGACATCATTGGCAGATTATTACATGTTTACAATATAAGGAAGTTGTGGACATCATTGACATATTATTACATGTTTACAGTATAAGGAAGTTGTGGACATCATTGACAAATTATTACATGTTTACAGTATAAGGGAGTTGTTGACGCCATTGACATATTATTACATTTTTACAGTATAAGGGAGTTGTGGACATCATTAACATATTATTACATGTTTACAGTATAAGGGAGTTGTTGACGCCATTGACATATTATTACATGTTTACAGTATAAGGGAGTTGTGGACATCATTAACATATTATTACATGTTTACAGTATAAGGAAGTTGTTGACGCCATTGACATACTATTACATGTTTACAGTATAAGGAAGTTGTTGACATCATTGACAAATTATTACATGTTTACAGTATAAGGAAGTTGTTGACATCATTGACATATTATCACATGTTTACAGTATAAGGGAGTTGTGGACATCATTGACAAATTATTACATGTTTACAGTATTCGGAAGTTGTTGACATCATTGACAGATTATTACTTGTCTATAGTATAAGGAAGCTGTTGACATCATTGACAAATTATTACATGTTTACAGTATAAGGAAGTTGTTGACATCATTGACAAATTATTACATGTTTACAGTATAAGGAAGTTGTTGACATCATTGACATATTATTACATGTTTACAGTATAAGGGAGTTGTTGACGCCATTGACATACTATTACATGTTTACAGTATAAGGGAGTTGTGGACATCATTAACATATTATTACATGTTTACAGTATAAGGGAGTTGTTAACATCATTGACAGATTATTACATGTTTACAGTATAAGGAAGTTGTTGAAATCATTAGATCCACCCCATACATTTTAAATCACAATAGGATAACAACCACTCACTAAACAAAGTGTATGAAACATTCACATAAAATGAACACCCCTCCCTATGAAACATTCACACAAAATGAACACCCCTCCCTATATGCACGACATCTGTTGTTACTCAACTGATCCATGTTTTTGTTAGACGGGAGGTCCTTGTCTATTAGATACAATTGAAGAACACTCCTAAAGTATTTAAACTGACTCACAAAAAGGAGAGGAAAAATAATGAGAGAATTGCAAAACATACATTTACAAGCATTCTTGAAGCCTCGCTATTGTAGTTGTTGTTACCGTAGTACACAGAGTGATGGTTAGACATAACAACAGAGCACACATTAATTTCATAAGTGGTGTCAGTCTGTGTTAAATATGGACACGATCAATGAGAGTACACGAGGTGTTACTGATTGTAGTAAGTAACGTAAGGATAGAGAGCCGGGGGGGGGGGGGGGTAGAGACGACATGGGTTATATCTCTGTGGAGTTCCTCTACCTCACAAGGGGTACAGATGGTGGACGACACCCAGTGCAATACTGAGTAGGTTTTAGATTTCGTAAATTGATTTTTAACCAAATTGTAAATGACTCTAATTGGGACATCTTCTAAAACTTATATCATTATTATTGTTCATAGACGGGTGATACAATGATACCATAATGATACGATGAGTTCGAAGATTTTCCTATGACACAGAGTTACAGAAGATTTTAATATGATATAGAGTTACAGAAGATTTTAATATGATACAGAGTTACAGAAGGTTTTAATATGACACAGAGTTACAGAAGATTTTAATGACACAGAGTTACAGAATATTTTAATATGACACAGAGTTACAGAAGATTTTAATATGACACAGAGTTACAGAAGAATTTAATTTGATACAGAGTTACAGAAGATTTTGATATGACACAGAGTTACAGAAGATTTTAATATGATACAGAGTTACAGAAGATTTTAATATGACACAGAGTTACAGAAGATTTTAATATGACACAGAGTTACAGAAGATTTTAATATGACACAGAGTTACAGAATATTTTAATATGACACAGAGTTACAGAAGATTTTAATATGATACAGAGTTACAGAAGATTTTAATATGATACAGAGTTACAGAAGATTTTAATGACAGAGTTACAGAAGATTTTAATATGATACAGAGTTACAGAAGATTTTAATATGACACAGAGTTACAGAAGATTTTAATATGACACAGAGTTACAGAAGAATTTAATATGATACAGAGTTACAGAAGATTTTAATATGATACAGAGTTACAGAAGATTTTAATATGATACAGAGTTACAGAATATTTTAATGAGACACAGAGTTACAGAAGATTTTAATGACACAGAGTTACAGAAGATTTTAATATGATACAGAGTTACAGAAGATTTTAATATGACACAGAGTTACAGAAGATTTTAATATGATACAGAGTTACAGAAGATTTTAATGACACAGAGTTACAGAAGATTTTAATATGATACAGAGTTACAGAAGGTTTTAATATGACACAGAGTTACAGAAGATTTTAATATGACACGGAGTTACAGAAGATTTTAATATGACTGCTCTAATGCAGAGTTAGAAGATTTTTTATGCTGCATGCTCTGTTGATGTTTACCACTGTGACCCATTGTTTCAGTTTGGGGTACGTTAGATAATTTCTTAATTCTCAGTCCCATTTCATTAAGGACATTGTTACCTTTAAGGTGTGTGTTTTACAGTATCGTCATGTTTATCTAAAATCAATATTGATATTACAAATTGATCACGGGATGTTATGAAGTGAGCATCAAAGAAAGAAAGATAAACACTCGTGTAGACTTATAAGATATCCGATGACGGTAGCTTCTGAACTTTGGTATCGTCTCTGGAAAATTCATCGTTATCCATTTTCTGAATTTTTTTAAAATTGAATTTTCTTGTTTTGCAAACGGATATGGACGCTTTGGAGTATAGGCGTACGCCTAAATACGCCCCTGACATATTTTTGGTTTCGTGCGTCATGTTCTGAAATCGTCTCCTAGATGTCAAATAATATAACAAGGTTGTTGGACGAGGGACTTGTTTGAGTCAGAAAGACTGATAGGAAATGTTTAAAGTAATAACGTTAGACTGCTTTTAGGCCTGGGTAATGACTAAATCCATTAGTATTTCATATATCTGATAGCTTGTTTACATTTGGGAATAGGCAGTTTGCAATGAATGTGTATTTCATATGCAAGACTTCTTTTTTCTAAATTGAGATCCCCACTCGTTAATAACATAAACAGCACATACATTAGACTTTATTAAAAATCTTCCTTTTTTACTATACTATATATTAATTAGGTGCGATAATGATGGGTTTAACATTTGACAAGACTGTAAATTTACATTGCTGAAATGAAAGTGCATTATATAAGCATGATTTATAACTAATTTTTGTTGCATAAATTGATAAATACTTGGCATGCCCTTTTGAAATTAATTTAAAGGAGTAGGAAAGAGGAAGAGCGTTTTGGCCACTTCTTAATTCTTTTACTGTTGCTAATTTTAACATATCATCCTGATGTACACATATTAATCGTAACCTTTCTAACTTCATTGTATGCTGTCTTACTCTACTAATACATATAAGTATCATTAGAACCTTTAACAAGAGCGCCGCAAAACGGGTCATCCCCTCACAGTGTAGGCAATCAGTAAATACATTTTTTCCTATGAAGTCTCATAGTGACCATTTGACCAAAAAAATCAATAAGGTTCTTCTCGTCATAACAAAGGCACATGTGTAACTTGAAATCAAAGATAAAAAATGTAACCTGTACAATGTCTACAAGCTCAGTGTAACACGCACGCACCCACCCACACGACTCGTTATTATATCCCTTTTTATGTATCTTCACACGCCCTTCTCTCCCACTTTTGTCTCATTTACACCACAGGAGTTGAATCCACAATTCACAGGATTCGTTTCACCCCTACAGAGTGATGGCCAAACGGTAGAACTATGCAATGCTCAAGATCTCTGAATTCTGTTATCAACAAACTGGAACAAGTTTTGATAAAATTTGGCAAAACTTGATACTATCGATCAGAGATAGTCTAGAGAGAAAAACCCCATTAAATCTACAACTACAGAACTCCGGTAAATAATCTTAAAAAGAGTGGATGATCTTCATCAACACAAGTATAAAATTTAAAACTAATCATCCTCGCGTCTCTTACAAAGATTTTCTACTGAGCTTAAGATGACATTCTTGGAAAAACCAGGGGAAAAACATGAGGAACTCATCAGGCAAACCCATATCAAGGATGAGCTCGACATTTCATTGAGTTTACAGAATGGGTAGAAAAGGCGAAGAGAGCCATCAACCATAGTCACAAAGAAAAGAAAACTCTGGCGATCAGCACCAACGAAACTGATAGGAAAACTTGTTTCAGAAAGAAACCAACGATAGAAGAAAAATCCTTCACCCACACTTAAAGATAGTTAATAAACAAGTCACGGGAGCAAGCCTGTTTGTTGATAAATTCTTCATTGATGTGAAACCCTTTCACTCCGACACGAGGCAGCCTGTACATAGATCTGGACTTGACTCGGATTTATAAAACTGTTTTGAGCACGATTTCATACTCAAACTCCATGCTATAAATCGTGTTCATACTCAAAAGTGAAGGTTATAAAACTTTTATAAAATCATTATCGTACTCAAATGGAGTACATGCTCAATATTTTTCGAGTATGGCTGAGTTTGAGTATGAGTGTTTAAAAGTTTTTCAACCTCCAGATCTTAGACCGATGCACACTGGGTGTTGCTAAAACGCGGAACGGAAGACGGAACGGAACGGAAAAGAAGAATGAATAACACTAAAATTCGAAAGAAAATACTTTGTTATGATAAATCAAAATTTGTGGAATTTGTTTACAAGCGGTAACACAATTTTATCTTAAAATTCTGCATCATAAATTGATTAAGCAAAGTTAAACGTTTGTATAAGAATTTACAAAGCTTTTTACAAGAATTTTGAAAAGCCGGTGTAGAGGGAAATTTTGACTCCCATGGAATAATGACCGGGGGTAATTTTTCGTCGTCGAAAAATGACCCCCTAGCCGTAGAAAAATTGGATAATTTTGTAGAAAGAAGACCCAGGGGTCATTATATTGCGTGTCATACCTGAAAAATAATGACCCCCGTAGAAAAATGACCCCCTCCCTTTCTTAGCAGATTGATTTATTTTAAAGGAGTTGATATGGGATTTTAGGTCATTATTTACCCAGAGTTATCGTTCCTGCTGCTCCTCTTATCAAATTTATTCCATGTGTAATTTTTTTTTTTCACGGTTAATAAAATAAAAGTAAGAACTAGTTTATCAAATTTGAGGAAAACCCACTGTAGATTCCATGACCAATTACAACTGGAAAAAAACCGCATATTTCAGGGACGGATCCAGAGAATTTTCAAAAAGGGGTTCTACCATAAATTTTAGTTACAACCTATAAAACCTCCACACCTCCCTCTGAATCTACCAATGTATTTATGCTATCTATTTACATGTATAGATCTTGTGTAATCAAACACGCACATAAAAAAGAGCTGCGTCTAAATACAATAAATCTTGTATCACAGAGAGGTGTGAAATCTTCTTAAAACTGATGAATTGACATGCATTTTTTGCAACTGAAGTCAATAGCTTATTTCATTTACGCATCATTATCGTTTTTCAAGAATTTTGAAAAATGAGTAAGTGTTGATAGAAGTATTAGTGAGTATGCAAACGATAACTTTGGGTAGACTATATAGCATTTCACTGGATAATTTATGCCTAGCAGGGGTGTAGAACAAGGGGACGGGGGCACGTACCCCCTCACTTTTGGAAGATGGGGGGAGGGGGCACAAGTGGGTTTGTGCCCCTCACTTTTTAAACACAAATTTAACAGATTGATCAGATGAGAATATACTACGGTTAAAAAAATACTCAATTCTAATATGCAGGTTCTCAGCACTCAAAACATTATTTCTTGCAAGTACATAACCTATTCTCTCCGTACTACTTTTTTTGGACCGAGTTACGTTTTAAAACGTCATAAAATTGTTAGTTACAAGAAAAATGTTCTCACGGTGAAAATAGTTATATCTCATTTATATTAGAAGGGGATCCCCCTATTGAAATGTTCAAAAGTGCAGGATGTCGTACACAGTACAGGGGAGTAGGGGAAGATACAGCCGGGACACATGCCCCCACAGTTTTCAAAGGGGGGAAGAAGTATGGTTGTGCCCCCCCCCCCCCTTAAGTAAGGCTTTTTTCAATCTGATTAGAATAAGATCCCCGATCCGCTCCTTTGTTTTCATATTGTCTCTACAACCTAAAAACAAAGGAGCAGATGGAGGATCTCATTTTTATCAGATTGGGATTGTTAGTTAGTACTCACAAATAAAACAATTTTGAGTCATTACAGTCGGAAGATCCTCCAGAGTCCATGGATCTTGAATTCTTCAAAATTTTCTTCGGGAGACATGAAAATACATGAAACTTGATTAATGAAGTCAGTAGGAAATGGCATACAAGCAACGTATATAAAGTGTAAAAAAAAAAAAAAAAAAAAAAAAAAAAAAAAAAAAGTGACAAGGGAAGTGTAAAGTCCCCCCCCCCCCCTCTCCTCACGAAATCGGATTTCGGAGTGTCAGAAGGATATCCTTCGTGTTTGTTTGTTGATTTTTTTTTGCTTGTCAAATCAAGATGTGTTTAGGGTGGATTTCACTATTTTTAAACACAATTACAATTCTTAATATGTTTTAATCTGGTTACGTTTCATATGAATGGTAGATTTACTTATAATATGACAATGTTGGACTGTCTCTCTTAGGCATTACCAGAGAAATAATCCTTAATAAAATTTACAAGGGGGTCATTATTCTACGGGGGTCATTTTTCTAAACGTGAAATGGACTGATTTTTTGAAAAAGACGTCGAAAAATGACCCCCGGTCATTATTCTATGGGATTCAAAATTTGCCTTTACACCGGCATTGACAGTTGTGTTAGCGAACAGCTGCAACTATGGCGTACACACGTACTTTATATCCCCCCCCCCCCCCCCCCGTGGCAAAAGGTCATTAACGCACATTTACATGTAAATTTACACATAATACCGTGTATGTGTGTACCTACAACAGGGAGTATGGTATGTATATAACAACGACAATTCATAAGTCAGCAAGTTAAACATCTTGTGTTTGATATATTATTTTTTAAGTGCAACAGAGGCTTAGTGACCACGGCACTCCAATCCTAAATAGGGAGGACTTGTAGCAGTTTATTTATAAACTAAATACTTGAATCTTAATATTCAGATTAATAATGAGATTACCTTTTAATTCTGTTCCAGCATAAATTGTCTGTTAGTCTTTTAGCTATTTCATATCTGTTAATATCTCATACTATGGATCGTAAACTTCACCTTATTTTCATTGGTTCTGTTTCAATATTTTCTTTCCCGCTGTATCTCTTCGGGTTCAACACTAACCCGCAGGATGTCGGTAAAAGTGCGAATTTTCACATAAATTCGCCTTTTATACACACCGGACTCGTTCGCTTTAAAATTTGATGCAATGCATGGATTATACCAGGTGTAGAACTAAATTACGAATAAAAGCAAGTTCGATTTTAAGAAGGCTATGTTTGGGGAAATTGTTGAAAAAATTATTTTATCTTTTTTACATGTTGATTCCGGGAGGGGGGGATTCATTGGATATGAAATTTAAAAATTCAAGTCTCTTTCAGTATGACTTTATTTTTTTTCTTTATTCATATTTTTCATTGTAAGTTAATGATTAACTGTGAAAGATGAAGATAACGAACAGTGATCAATCTCATAATTCTTATAAACAATACAAACTAGAGAGCCGGTGGATTCTGTGGATGACTTCCCACTCTCTCTGTAATTTCTAGTTCCCCTGTTGATGATAAACCTTTTATTTAGCAAAATGCTGACCTCCTCAAAACATTATTGCATACAACAATTTCCAAGCGAGAGCGAAGAACGACAACCCCGAGTAGTAGTTTGGTATTCCATTCAGTTAACGATAATTTTACGTTTTTAAAAACCCATGTGATGATAACAGCTGGTGATTATCAATATGTCGACGTTTTGATATCGGTCATGTACTTTTAAAGTAGACACGGTTGTTTTTTTTTTTTTTATTATTATTCTTTAAGCCAAATGCCCAATCAAATTACATTAACATAGAACAGATACATGATAAAAGAATATATATTTATGCAGAAGTAATGAATTTTACATTAGCATAAAACTAGGGATGTCAACGATTGATTGATTGAATATTGTTTAACGTCCCTCTCGAGAATATTTCACTCATACTGCCGGTGAAGGGCTGCGAAATTTAGGCCTATGCTCGGCGCTTATGGCCTTTGAGCAGGGAGGGATCTTTATGGTGCTACACCTGCTGTGACACGGGACCTCGGTTTTTGCGGTCTCATCTGAAGGACCGCCCCATTTAGTCGCCTTCTACGACAAGCAAGGGGAACTGAGGACCTATTCTAACCCGGATCCCCACGGGACGGGATGTCAACGAATATTCGAATATGAAATTATGATTGGAATATTCGGTTATACAGGTATAACCGTATACTTGGACATCTAGAGCTACAGAAAGCTACCTAATGATTACCTAACACTATATTACGCAAGAATAAGAAATAGAAGCCAGTGCCTTATGTACATGTTCGATGCCAGAGAGTCACGCTGCCATTAATATTCCGTGTAAAATTAATGAAATTTTAAAAGATTTGCCGAGGTTTTCAACCGGTCGGTTTTCCTCGGGTAAGTTAAGTGAGGGGCGAAATTGACGTTTGTGTGCACGATAATTCACGAAACATGGAAAAGGCGGGTATGTTAAGCCCAGAGTGGGAGGACATGTCGTGTTTCGGCCGTACTTTACAGCTATGCATAAAACTGGCCCCTGAAGCACAGAATGTACGTGACCAAACTTTTTTCAATGTGTCGGAAACTCGTAGGTCTTGTTGCTTGTTAGACGATCGATTCATCAACTGGAGCTTCAATCAAACTTCCCCTTTTATGCTTTATCGGTAATTTTTAACAGTCAATACATTGATATAAAATATTGAATATGTATTGTACGGTGTCCCCCTAACTAAGTCTACAGGTTTAACTTTAACACACCGCGATGCAAAACATGTACTATGGACAGGGCAATACATATATCAGGACTTATTTATTATGTACAGTGTACATGGCCATTTTTTTTTTTACCGAATATTCGAATACTGTTATGGAATATTTGAATATGAATTATTGACAGTTTTGACATCCCTACATAAACAGATACATGTAATAAAGAATATATATATACAGAAATAATGAATTTTACATCAGACATAAAACAGATACATAATAAAGAATATATATATACAGAAATAATGAATTTTACATCAGACATCAAACAGGTACATGTAATAAAGAATATATATATACAGAAATAATGAATTTTACATTAGATATGTCCAGAATATCATGTATATGATATCCCACTGAAAAGTAATGCACATAGTCAATGATACTTAGATGTATAGCGCTGAAAAGATGCATACTATCTGTAGTAAAATTGTGACTTTGTATAGAACAAATTTACCCAAACTGCATAGCTTTTTATCCTTTTTAGTGCAAACTGAGTGAATAATTTCATATACACTTGGTTTAACATAATGTTTATATACAAGTATGCATACTCAGTATACAATTTTCTTCAGTTAACATTTAAAAAGTCTCTAGGGATTTCTGCCTTCTGTAGAAATGTTCCTCATATTACACAATTCATTAATATTTTCCGTTGACAATAGTTGTAGAAACTTATACAAGTTTGGCAACACCAATAGTACTTTTTAATATGTAATTTTCTATGCACATCATAAAGCGAGCATTTCAAAATAAAGTAGTACTAATCTTTAATCTCCAAAGGACAAAAAAAAAACGAGAAAAAAAACAAAACACCCCACAATCTCTGCTCTCTAGGAGTGTGGGTAAATCGTCTCTTCTCATTCATCTTAAGGAATGTGCACTTAGGGACCGGTAAATATTTATTGGGGGGTTGGGACCGGTGCAAAATGCAATAGAACACACATTTATTTTGACTTACATACTGATAGGACTCCAACTTTTTTATTTTCAACACTGATAGGACAGCTATATATATATATATATATATATATATATATATATATATATATAAAGCACAAACAATTATAACACCCAACCTTACGTTTACCCCTAGGATCTAAACGATACATGTGATAATCAATTAATATATAAAGCACTAAATAATTATTTAGTGCTTTATATATATATATATATATATATATATATATATATATATATATATATATATATATATATTTATGATCCTTAGCTCAAAAGCACTAGCCAAGTGGACTGCACTCGTTTTTTGCTCAAAGCAGGCAAAACAGAACAAGTTTGAGAATAGAAAATGTCATTTATTTAGTAAATGACGAAAAGTATATACAGTACAGGGGGTCATTAAAACCAAGTAAAAATTAAGATCATATGCTGCAAATGACTAGATGACCCCCTGTTACATACATCTATAAAATTGACATTGAGAAAGAAAACATATATACACAAAATAAAAACATCCGATGGGGGGTCTAACAAGATGACCCCCTATTGCATACACATATGTAAAAAGACTAGCATAAAAATATTGCCTGCCCACAAAAAAGGGTGGGTAGAAACAAGAAATCAAGGCCATAAATCCAAGGCAAAATGAATTGGATTAACCCCACCCAATATATATATATATATATATATATATATATATATATATATATATATATGCAAATGTATCAATGTACAAAAAATATTATAAAGTATTGCAAACTTTTAATTCAACCATCTTACAAACAATAATACTGAATTGTGCGCATGCTTTATTTCATGTCCAAGTTGAATATACTTGAGACAATTTGCAATAAAATATTGGACCTTTGAAAATTTCTAATATTAAAACATGTAATTAAAAGTAACAAAATTAAAACTAAAGTCTAAACACAGCTTTAATAATTTGATAGTTTTCCATTAAAACCTATTATTGGGTCAAATGTTGTCTGAATTGTTTCATACCGAGTGTTAGGCCGTTCTTGGCACACTGATTTTGAATACGGATAACTCCGTTCATCTGATCAAGATAAAGGGTTCATGATGGGTGTGACCGATCGACAGTGGATGTTTACTCCTCTTAGGCACGTGATCTCACCTCTGGTATATCCAGGGGTCCGTGTTTGCCAAACTCTATTTTATATTGCTTATAGGAATTATGAGATTGATCACTGTTCGTAACTCTTCGCCTTTCATAAAGAATACTGAAGTGTGAAAAATACTTGTAAGTACATGAGACAACAATTCAGTAAAATAGTGATTTAAGAATATGCAAAATGTGGCACTTTAAACAACAATTTAACAAAAAGAAAGAAATAAGATGAAAATAATGAGATTTGTAACTTCACTAGACAAATTACCGAACAAACATGACACAGTACACAAAAGTTCTCAGGAGCTTGAATCCCTCAGCTGATATAACTGGAGAGACAAATTTAAAGTGATAATTTTTAAAGAACCCCAGAGAGTTTTAAAATGAAGTAAAAAATGGTGTTTAATCATACATAGGCCTACAGTGTATATATATTTATTTATTAGATAGGACACACACTTTTTAATTACACATCTGATATAGGACAGCAACCTTTTTTGTAGTTTTAGAAGATAGGACATATGTTTCTTTTAATGGAGATATGGAATGCACCGGTCCCAACCCCCCAATAAATACTGACCGGTCCCTTGATCTATATTTTGCAATCAGTTGAATATAATTAGCTGGTATTGGTTTCGTTAAGTAAAATTGCAAACACAGTTTATTTGTTAAATATCTATACCAGAAACACGTTGACGATGATTAAGAAAACAATCAGTTTGTCTTTGTTTAAAAATGTTTGAAAGTTTTTTATTTGTAATATCAACCTCTCCAACCTCTAATGAAAGCAGTTCTTTTTACCTTGAGTAGCCAATTATATTTTAAACAAGAATCTGTTTTAATTCTATCAAGCATACATATATATGGGTAAATACTATTCATTATACAATTCTCTGATTCCAATAACTTCAATCAATGCGAAATTTCCATTAAATAAAAAGTGCCAAACGACCAATTTCATTATAGGTCATCAATGGCGATTTTTTTTTCAAATTTTCAACACAATTCGAAGATAAATTATGTATTCTACATATATTTTTCTATGGTACCCCCTTTGGGAAATCCCCATATTTCACTACCATAACTCAATACACTACGCTCCATCATCCGCTATCTACGCAAAAATATATAAACATACATATTTTTCAAAACTTTAAACATACATGTACATTTCCTCCCTTGAGAAGCCAAGTGTATTTGAGAGTTTTAAGAAATAAATACATGTGTATGAAAGTGCGACGCTTGCCGCCGTTATACTTCATGAAGCGTGTTTTAAATTAGTGCTTCATAAAAAGTAGGCCGTCATAAAGTGTTGCAGTCCATACCCTCATGTATTTTCAAAGGTGAAATTTGTGTGTGTGTGTGTGTGTGTGTGTGTGTGTGTGTGTGTGTGTGTGTGTATATATATATATATATATATATATATATATATATATATATATATTTGCATTCCCATCTGTTAAAAATAGACATAATATATTTATCAAGAAACATACATTGTTTACAACTGCAGCACATTCATGAGGAAATGGCTATCTTTATAATTTGTTAAGATATCAAAGACAAAAACATTAGAAATGTAAATAGTCAATTATGATCGCACTGTCTGAATAATTTTTTATTAATAACTATTTCTAAGATATGCACCCACTGCAAGCATTCGACATTGTGTTTCTCGTTGAAATGTACAATATCTTCTTAGATTAAGAATATTTCCACACTTTCAGTTTTAATTTTAATGTTGAACGCATTAATGGAGAAGACTTTCTGAATTGTTTATGGAAAGATTAGGTTCCATCTGTTCCAATGGGTATCAAATTTTTCGTTATTACTATACTTGTAAAAAAAAAATTAATTTGTGCGTCTCATAAAAGAGTTTTAAGTAGGATATTGCAAAACGAATGCTTAGATTTCTCAGTACGTATACATCTTGTTCTCTCTATATAGTATTTCAACCAAAGGATAAGAGCATTTTGTATACAATTTTTTTTTTACCAGGAATACCTAAAATTATTTTTTTTTTTTGGTAAAAACTATTTGAAAGTTTGTTAATCTTCTATATAAAGTTGAAACTCATCTAGGAATGTTTGAACACAATCACATTCCCACAGTATATGTTCTATTGTCTCTTCCTCTCTGTGACAAAACGTTAACAATAAAATGAATTTGTTGCTAAAATTCTGTTAATTATTTTGTATTGAAACCATTAAGGTTTGCAGGTTTTATAGTTATTTTGAAAGGTAATATGTTGAAAATTTTCCATTCTCTGTTACCCATATCTAATAGCTGTCAATAGATTTAAGATTATCTTATCTTATATCAGCACTTACAGATTGATTAAAATTAGGCATAAATGGTTTTGAATACCCCCTCCCACCAAGCTGAAATAGAATGAGTTTTTCTCTCTCAAAAAATATTACAATTCAATGCTTTGATATCAATAACATTATGCTTATCAACAAACTATCAATTTATTCGTTTGCAAGTCTTAAATATACTGATGATTGATAATAATTGGAAAATAACATGATTTTGGTATTTTATCTGAGTGGTTTCCATGGAAACGCTTTGTATGGATTTTTGTTTTACTTATTTATTTAACTTCATTACTGTCTTAAAGGTATTATAAAACTAAATACTGCAAAATAATTTTTTCATAGTTTCCGTGAATAACACTATCGAAGCTTGATAGTTCGTGACATTGCCTCTTAGGTGTGCAGTGTATTGTCTCTATATTCACCTATATATTGTTGCATAGATTCATCAGATCCAAAGTGAGAACTGTTAAAGATTGATATAATTTAAAGTCAGCGTTTCGCAAATTCTATGGTTGTGATAACGATCTAGTTCGCCAATACAACCTATCATTGGGTCAAAGAACCTGATTCACAAACCCCATATTATGGCCCTTAAAATATATAAAAATGAAAGTAAGTGTTGAATAGGAGTATTGGTGTTATAAATATGTATCAGAATCCGGGGCTTAAAAAAACATGTTAGATTTTAAAAATAGGAGCACAACTAAAGCTGTATACATACTAGAACCGGATATGGTACCGTATTTTTGTCATTTTCCACCAAAAACTGGTTATTTTGTAAAGGTTTTGTCATACTGGTTTCATACACGCTATACAACTGTACTGAATATATAACTTCGATCGATCGATCGATCAAGAGAGAGAGATCTGTAATTGTATACAGGTACGGGAAGTTTAATCAAATCTTAGAATGAACAATATTTTTCTTATTATTGACCATTCCACTTCATTCTGACATATTTAATTTCCCTTTTTTCCGTGTTAAATTATTCGGCTGGCGCAAGTTAGGACTGCCCCTCTCTCTTTTAAACCGATGTTACGTGCCTAACTATCAAACGTTTGTTCATTTTTAAAGTTAAATGATCCTAAAAGTCTCTTATTTGGTGAACTCGTGCTGCTCGTGCTTTGAAACAATATGCCGACTAACACGTACGGGATGTCGAGAATTTGGGCGTTTCATAAAGGTGTGAACGTCTGCGGGGAAGTCTGCATACAGATATGTATCAATATCTTGATATATCTACATGTATATACAAGAAATAATCCCGATTTACAAACACGTTGAGGTTTCTATTTAGAGATAATTAAAATCCATTTAGCGACACTGTCCACTCTATTTCTGGGGTTTTTAAAAACAATTTATCTGCTTCCAACATATAAACGTGAAAAATTAATACATAACGAACGTCATAAGTTAAGAGTAATTAAGATGAATTGTTTCGAATAGCAAACTCCAACATGTACATGTAAACAATTTAAGTAAGTTATCAAATCAGTATGATAATTCTGCAGATGATAAAGACTTTAAAAGTGTTCTTGGTGATGATTCCATCACTTTTGTGAAAAAATTAGTACATCGACACCTCGTGTGGTTTCACCAAAACCTGTTCTACCTAATGATATTCAAAGTGTTCAATGTGAAATAAAGAAGATGAATCAGAGTATTCAGATGTTGGAGTGTGAAGTCTGTAAAATTTTACCTACAGTTTCTTGTTTAGAAGAAAAATTCACAACTCTCACTGAAAAAAACATTGAAAAAACTATGCAGATTACTCTTGAAAGATATCTGGACCCAATTCTCAAAGAAAACATTCAATTGAGAAATGAGTTACATGAACTGAAAACAAATACACAGAAAGAAATAAAACTCTTACAAAAAGATGTAGCAGTGTTAAAATCTCAGACCATGGTTACCATATCCAAAAGTTGGCCACAAACTCGGACATGTGAAAACGAAGTGATGTTCGAAACAAGCCATCAAAAACATGTGGACGGAGTTCAGAAACAATATACACATACATGTTTGTCCACAGAAGAGGACACATCATCTATGCCAACAGAGCATCCCAATGAAATATCTGAGCCAACGAAACCACTGTCACGTCCTTCTCATAAAATTGAGATTGTAATGGATTCACATGGAAATGGTATTGACCCTCGAAGGATGTACAAAAACCAAGATATAAACATTCATGTTCTAGGTGCTGGAAAGAAGAATCTAGAGGGAGCTATGCAGTATGTACAATCTTTAGAGTCCCCTCAGCATATAGTTGTTGGTGTTGGCAGCAATGATATTGCAACAAAATCGTCGGAGTCTATAGTTACTCAGATAGAAAATCTTGTGGTCTGTGCGCAGAAGAAGCAGTGCAGTGTACACATTCTGTCTCTACTGGAGAGAATGGATCAAGAAGACTATAATGATCGCGTCAGAACTGTAAATGACAAACTGAGCGAGTCATTAAAGGACACAGAAAATGTTTATTTTATTAGAGTCGACTCATACCTAAATGCGGAAAATCCCCAGCTGTACGGGGTTGATGGTGTACATCTAAATGATGATGGACGAAAAACGTTGGTGAAACTAATGAAAGACCATCTAAATCACAAGCTTGGAATGAAACCCTACAAAGACTACAGTGCGCGAAGCGAAAACTCTGAAAGAAACTCTAACCATGCAGGAGAATTCAGTAACGAAAGGACCGAAACAAGTTATGGGCGTAAAAGAACTAACACTCATAGACAGCATAACAGTCGTAATGGTGGATACATGCAAAACGGCCCTCACAACCATTGGTATCGTGGCCCTCAGAACCGTGGTCCCCGATATAATGACCTCCGAAATGGCCCTCACAACCATTGGTATAGTGGCCCTCAGAACCGTGGTCCTCGATATATTGACGGAAACAAAACTCAGGGTGATTATCTTACAAGCAAGCAAAAGCAGTTAAGCACCGTGTTTAACCAACTATTGAAAATGATTCAATAGTCCCTCAGCATTTTCAATCAATTATGTACTCTAATGCATATATCAAGTATCTGTGGATCAGTTTGTAGTTGTTTTATAATTTTTGAATATGTTGATAATCTGACAAAACATGCATGTTGCCCAACATGAAACTTGTAGTATCTAACTATGGTATCATTGCTATATTATTGTTATTCTTAGCATTGTATTAGTTTGATTTTTCAAAAA